>NC_091117.1:88665000-88965000 GCF_040183065.1 Periplaneta americana
TATTTATAGAGCCATAAACAGGGACCGCGCAACTTATATTTCAGCCAATTATAAGTCTCTCATTCCTTGAACGTCAAATTACTTCCACTCTAATGGTTTTAAAAGCTGAAGACACTTTATCAGCCGGTGTTGTTATTCAATTATCATTTTACTCTCCAAATTAAGGGACACTAGGACTAAATTTTGACATTTTTACAATTTTAATCAGATTTATTAAATTTTTTAGCTGTTTGTTAAATGCATTAAGAATTAGGTGTTTGCAAGTTTTGAACTCAATCGGACTGCTACTTTCCAAGTTAAATTTATTCTATTTGGACAGCCGTTTCATAATGACGACTTTTCGATCCTCATTTTAGTATCGAAAAGTCATTGATTGCATCCATAAATAAATTAGCATGCTTAAAAGTAAATTTCCATACCTAAAAGTACTTTCAAGCATGCTAATTACAAATACGGAAAACATAAATTGATTTTTGTGGGATCATCGCTTCCGCTGCATTTTCTATATCGGAATTCGCTTCCGAATCACTCATTTTCCTAATTATATTTATCACTTTCGTTGTAATAATAAAATTGTATAATCCAAAATTACATGACAAGCAGAACTCCACTTAAACAACTTCCTAATAACCAACAAAACAATCACCATAGCCTACTACATATTCGAAGGACGTGAAATCTCTCTCTTTCCATACGAATGTAATACCACAGTCTAGTATATACAGTCACGAAGCTCAATACATAGTAAATATGCATCCATAGATAGTTACTAACCACTAGGATCGCTAATATCGCCTCATTACAGACAATGCGAAATAGTACCGGCACAGTCTTTTGTTCCTAGAACCCTCACAACTCAAACTTCGTGACTGTATATACTAGACAGTGATAATTCTCTTTCGTCTTTAACAACAGAAGTTCGCCATTGCGAGAGAACAAATCAACAATAATTATATTCTCTTTAAAATATCAATACATTAGAGATTCTAGAGCGACTGGCGTATAGAAGGCCATGCTCCAGGTCATTTTAAGTCCTTGGTGTATAGATCATTTTAAGTTACCACCAAATGCACATTTAACATGGATAAGTAGCTTCCTCTGGCGGAGGGAGGGGGTGTTTGTTTCCAAATCGATTGTGCGGCATCTGGAAGGGTTCTTCTTTCTCGTGAGGATGAACATAATTTCAAAAAATTATCCAATATAATTGATTTTTCGATATACTCGTTACTTACTTATGAAAGACTCTGTAGGGCCTTTATCACATTTGAAGTTAGCTATCCTTACGTCGTGTGCGGTAAGAAGTTTTTCTAAGTAGAGTACATAATTATATTTTCATCAGAAAGAAGGATAAATTAATAATTTGAAATACTTCACTTAAAATACGTATAGTTATTCACTGTAATGTGTAGAAACTCGTAAAGCACATAGTCAATACACTTTGTTTTGTTTTGCATTTGTACTGAGATTCATTTTTTTCAACCGTTTATTCAAACCTTTAATTAGATCTGAAGTAGTTAGATGCGTTTTAATTAGGGCCTGTATTAAAAGCATATTTTGTTGCATATAAGTTGTCTTTAAATAAATACGGTTTGTTATTATTTTTATTAAATTCAAATGATATTTTGTACATCAGTATTTTTCCTGTTGTTCACCGACTTACACACACAGGCATATGAATAAATGCATGTAAACACTCAGTATCGAACACTGCTCCATGGCAGCGTGAGCTGTTTTGACTCGCAGTGATCGCCATAATAAGGAAGCTAGTATGATCAACGTACATTTAACTTATATTCAAAGTAACCAAACGCAGGGTTCTATACTGCGTCCCATAATATCTGACAGGAGGCGTGAACATTGCCGGCAGAGGAAGGGAGAAGAATAATTGCTATTCAACCAATAGCAAAGGTCACATTCTACTCTTGTATTGAAGTTGGGCGAAGGTAGAACGCTTCAGACTGCCCAGCTTCAAGATAACTCTGGAATAAGACCTCTACCATTGTTTGAATAGCAGATTATCCTTGTCTTCTCTTCTGACGGCAATGTTTACTCCGCTTGTCAGATATTATGGAACGCAGTATAGTTCTCAGCTCGCACTGCAATATAGACTACCATCCAAAATTACATAGGTACTCTAGAAAGAGGATCTCTCTCGAGTAGTTCTCCAGCAGGATAGCGTCTATGGCTCAAATACTAGCGCACTGGTCTTCCATCCAGAAGATCTGGGTTCGATCTCCGGCTAGGTCTTAATGGAATTTGTGGTAGACAAAGTAGAAGTTGCAGAGAGTTTTTCTCGTAATACTCCCGTTTGCCTCTATCATTTCACCAACACTTTCCAACTCCCCCTCATTTCATTATCATCTGCAATATTAAAAATAGGCTGGGGTGAAGTGTTGGGGGAAGCACGGATTTCCAATGCTGACACAGGAAGGGCTTGGCGGTCCGGATCCCTGGGGTTCATCAGTCTACTCGTATGCGGACGGGACTTGGCTCTATCAGAGGCTGAGGCAGGATGTCCCACCTGTCAGCGTCGGATACACGAATGCCACCCAGGCCTGTCGGACTTGGAGAATCATCGCATATATAGGACGCACAATGGGCCAAAGCGTGCCTAAGTGTACGGACCGTCCCGAGTCCAGCCCTCGTAAAATCAGGCAATACTCTAGCAGAATATAGAATCTGTGAGGCGAGTGAACACCTAGATCATACCGTAGATGTCCAATTGTAACTCGTACGAGGTAACCCCTGGCGTAAGCAACCCCCAGCGCATATTCTTTAAGGTCGTTTTTTTCTGTTTTGTCTGGAAAGTTATTGACCTTAGTAGAGCGTGCTTGACGTGCAATATCTTCTGGTTCTATAGGCGTTTGGACACCCATGAAATAGATTAATGGAAATTTTTCTAATGGAGTCCTTTTTTGGTATAAATTCCAGGGTGTATGTTTTTGGGATTACAGCACGATGAGGTGGTTTTCTGTATTTCGAAAAAGAGAGGATGGTAGTGAAAGAATGGATGAATGATGGGCTTGTTTCAGATAAAAGGGAGTAACTCGAAAAAGTATAATCAAACAACGTGTACACCCAAAATACGACCTATCCATATTATAAAATATTTTCACGGTGTTCAGATTTTGTTTCCGCGTATATCGTTCACTTGCTAGCGAGTTGGTATTCCAAATCGGCGGCCCGGATTCAACCATAATGGAAATTTTGATGACAAAATAGACGCTGCAGAGAATTTTTCTCAGGGTAATTCCGTACCCCTCTATCATTCCCCCAACACTCTCCAACTTCTCCTCACTTCATCTATCATCTGTAATAGTTAAAAATAGACTGGGGTGAAGTCTTGAGGCTGATTCGGGCTTACGATTCTGAAATATTCGTACGATGTGTTTGCTGCTCTGACTGGTTTAAGGGGGATTTTCCACCTACTAGTATCGGATTCACGAAAGCGATTCTGATTTTTATTCTTATCATTGGAGAAATTGATAAGGAATTAGTCATATTTATCCCTTTATTTATTTATCCCTTTGAAGTTTTTAAATAAAATGGATGATTGTCTTGAAAATTAAATACAATAATTAACTATTTACTGCCATTAGAAAGTCTGAAGCAGTGGAATTCTGCTATTGAGACCGAATTCTTGTGTGTAAGTTATTAGGTGAGCCGGCGATGGACTGTTCTAAGGTACCATCTCATATACGAGTAATCAAACGTGGCCGAACATACGTTGCGTGAATGAGTTGAAAGAAATGTATTTTTTAAATGCTGTTTTCCTCACAAAAATTTTAAGCACTTTCTTCAATAAAAAGAAAGCTCCTTGCACAACAGTTATCGTCAGATCGGTCTGATATATCTCACAGAGGTCAATTAAATGTTGGCAAATAAAATTTAATTAGCATTTGTATGAAATATTAGTATTAAATTCCTTCGGGGAATAGTCGTATTGTATTTAGAATAAAATATGCTTTAATGGTAAATTAATTACATTTAAAAATTTGTTGTGACTACCTAGACTGATCTCAAAAAGCTGATTAGTTTTATTTCGTTACTATTTTCAAATTTCCGAGCAAATATGAAATAAAAATTTTGAAAACTTTGTCGCAAGGAGTGTCCTTTTAGTGGCGGCAATAAGAAACGTTTTTGGAAAATAATTATTTAAAAACTATCAGTCCTAATGTCACCAAATTTTCTACAACTGACAGGATTGTAGGTATGTTTATGTAGTTAAAAATAAAAAAAAAAATGAATTAAAATTGTAGAAGTTTTAAAAATCACATTTGTCCCCTTGAAGGATTGCTGAGCCGATGATGATTATGGTCCGTCCCAGGATTCTGTGGAGTAACTTCGCGCATATGGGGGCGGAGTCTATTTGTGCCGGAGTGTATTGCGGGAAGCATCAGTTCGAGTCCGCTAGGGGGTAAGATGCTCGTGGTAGACGCTAGAGTAGAGTTCAGACAGAATTATCCCCTCCTGCAAAGGATTGCTCCCTTCGTTCAAGCAATACCTCCCCCCAGAGCAGTCATTGGCCCTAGCCCTCCCACATACCACTTCCGCAGAAATCTTGTTTCATCTTTCTACTCCACAGATTCCCGGGACGGACCATAGGTACGGTACGTTGTTTAGTCAACTGTCCGGAGACAGGTCTACAGCTCAAAAGTGATACCAACAAGGCACCACTTATGAGGCAACTAAGTCAGGAGATAATGGGGTAGGGTGGCCAGTTCCTTTCCCCCTCCATTGCATATATAGCTCGCGCAAGGAACGATTACAGAAAAACAATGGTGGCGTTGCTGTCTGTTTTGACGTATGTAGGCACGCCGAGGGAGCGAGAGGTGCGGGCCGATGGAAGTACTGCCTTTTGCAAGAAGATGAACAGATGGGGACATCGCCTGTGGAAATGAAGAGCGTAGCAAGAGAAAAATTCGATGGAAATTAAACGCGCAATATAATGTTTACGAATAAAATAATGATATTCTGTGAGGGCAATGCTCCATCACTACATAACAAAATAAACGTACTTGAACAAGAAACGTATTCACATGCAATGGAACTGAAACTAAAACCGTAATGTAACTATCTCAATGCAAGACTGATTCCAGTATTGCCAACAATCATCACCTCAAAGTCGCCAAATGAGATGTCAAATGTCGCTAAGAAGTCGCTAAATTCAATTCAGAAATAAACAAAAGAGCGTATCTAAAGAAACAGGTAAGATCAACAATAGCAAAAATGTATCGTAACTTTTAGAGTTATAAGTCATCCACATTCTTTTATTCTACTAGTCTTCCGCAGAACACTTTCAGGAAATTTGGTATTTGTAACTCGTTTTTCCCGAAATCCTCGAGGTGTTCCTTCCTGGTGTGAGCTATAGCACTACTGTAGTTGTTTTGATATGAATTCTGTTGCGTACTTTTGGTTTCACTAAGTTAAACTGGCTGAACAAGTGTTCTACCTCAGTATTCGAATAGGAAAGGGTAGGTACGGCCATAGCGAACATAGAAAATTATTAGAGTTACCTCGGCAGAACATTAACTGGTACACCTCAACCCAAGCATTTGTACTGCACTATTTAACAGCGTCAAGAATTCGCCAAAGGAAAGATAATGCAGGGAATTACCCAAGATGTCCTGATACTTTGTGCAAGGTTGTTCTTATGAAGTTTTGAAATTGTACGAAGAAAACTATTTTCTCTATAATAATATTTAAAGTGTCAAAATATTGTCAAATTAAAAAATGTTTCCAAATACATCTTATTAAAGACAGTTATGACAAAACGAAAAAAATCGCTAAAATTTCTCGCCAAATGATTAATAAATACTCCAGAAAAGTCATTGGTCACCATTTCGTCATTTTTGTCGTTAGATACTCCCTCAAAACAGCAGATCTAGTGACTTGTCGCTAAAGTTGGCAACACTGACTGATTCTATCGCTGTCGTTTCTCTTCCGACTGTACTCTTGAATATCATTCAAGTTATCGCATGTGCTTTCCTGTCGCCCGCTCTTCCTTATCGAATTGTTTCGTTCGTATTCCTGTCGTCGGTACTCCCTGCTTGCGAGACCTATCGCTGACTAATAACACATTACACTAATCAGACTTCAGATGTATACAAACAATAAATTGTTCTTCCTCTGACACATGTCGTCAAGTGAGATCTACTGCCTGATAAAATAAATGTACATATCAGACAGAACCTTCATCAAAAAATCTAAATAGCTACCTCACACTGCTACTAGTATATTCCACTTGATATCGGCGAAATGCAAAACTGGTACTTCATTTACTGATACAACACAGCCAAATGTACTTATTTTATGTAATATATATAGTGTTTACTTTCTTTTAACTGCGGGGTAGACTTTCCAATACAACGTCTGTTGTTGCTCCCACGATTCCAATGTTTTGACTGCAACTTGAAGTGTAAATGAGATCCTTTGAGGCATCTTCACGGTGCTGCCACTGTGGACTATTTTGATGTACAACATTCTCATCACGAACGAATCTTTACATAGGAAAATAGAGAAATGTTGAGTCACGCGTGAGATTTATGGAGAAAGCTTCACCTTTTTATTCGGTATTACACAACAGACGGACTGCAGTTACGGAAGTGCTGTTTTATTATCGAAGAAATGTAAACGAATGCTGATACGACTTAGCGAGAGATGAGGAAGTTGATTAATTATAAGCTGGAATAGTTCTCCGCGTCCCATGGAATTCACATCAAAGATTCCTTCAAGTATTTCCTTCTTCGTGTTACAGACTATATCCAGGTAATAACCATAATGCTGTTCTCGTAAGGCTTGGCATTAATGTGAGAAGATGAACATTAAGGCACGGCAAACTTTATGGGCAATATGGTTAAATAAGGAATAGCATATAAACACTTGTATCTTCCGGCAGAATGAGAACTGTCTGCCTTCCATGTTTCAGTATGATGCATATAGAAGATTCGTTATATTCGAGTTATTTTCCTCGTTTACTCAATACCTCTGTACATATCACATAGCCTACATTACTCCGCCGATTTAGTAGAATGTTTGAGTCTAGAGAAAGCAGAAAACAATAAAACGTGTTCTATTGTTGTGACTAGAATCCAAGCCTCTGCATACCGGTAAGGCATCATGTCACAAAACGTTCACGTCTGAGTATTTCTGACAAAGTAAATATTATTCAACGTCTAAAAACCGCCACAAATAATACGAATATTTCTGGAGAGTTTAAGTTAATATTTATTTATTTAATGACTGATTTTTTCCCTTATTTTCTTGATTGCTTTCTTTATTTCTTAATTGATTGTTGATTAATTGATTCATTTATATTTTCATTGATTGATTTATTATTGTATTTCGTTCTATTACTAGCAAAACAGATTAAGTCCACTTTTTCTGTAAAATAAGTGAAGTACAGTCCCCGACTTATCTTTCCGAGCTCTGTATTCTAGTAAAATCGAATAAGTCCGAAATGTTGTAGCCAACAAACCAATTACTTTATTAAGAGAAATTATTATGTTTTTTCGTTCTTTAATAAAGTTTTAATTGCTGTGTATACAAAATTTGCATTACTAGACTTAACTAGTTTTAATAGTAATAGAACGATTTTATAGATATATATTTTCTAGGAAATATAATTCATTTGTATTCATGTTTATCTGATTCACTTTTTGTAATGAATTAACAACTCTTAAATACTCATTCCCGTATGATCGATGTTTTCTTGTCCATAATATTCCTCGACTTTCATGCTCTACCGTTTGCCGATTGCAGAGGACTTGCTCAGCATGTTATGTCTAAATAGGTGAACATTGACTTTCTCCTATGTCGACGGAGCACTGTAGTACCCTAGAATGATCTAGGGTAGCCTAGATCATATATACCCAGATTGTTCGGCCTTATAGGCTTTGACGATAACAACTTTTGTCAGGTTTACTATGCTGCCATATAGTTGTTACATAAGGAGTCATGTCATAACTCCCATTTTAATTGCATTAGCGACTGTGCTGCCATCTCGTGTTCGTTTACGGCGGACAGGTGGCGATCCTGGCAGTTGTTCTGTTCAAAGTGCTACCGATTTTAACATAGGGATGAGCTATCTGTTATATGATCTAGGGTAGTACCATTTGTGTGTAGACTTCGTTATGCAAACTGGTAACTCTTCGACTTTGCGGAGACCGAAGTACAAAATAATCATCGCATCATAAAGTGGAACATGTGGCGAACAAAGACTATTTTTGGAGTAGGCGTTCAATAAATACTCTAGTTTTCCCCGCCTGTTTTCATAGTAACTAAAACTAATTTCTTAATTTCCGTATTAACAGTCTATTCTATAGACCTATATCAAATGCACTGAAGAGTTCGATGCAATAAGGAGACAATCACGTTACGTATCACAGCAGCGTAATACATTTCGCATGAAGTGTTCGTTACCTCAGGATTATTCTTATATAAAATTGAGATTAGTCTGTCGAAGTATGTGCATTCTTCATTCAGTTGTTATTGTACTCCAGTAAAACACATGCTGTTTCCTTCTGCTTGGCTGGTTCTTGCAATATAGTGCACAGTACAGCAAATGCCTGGGTTGTTTATACAGGGACATCATTTTATTTTTACTAACATTTCTAGTATTAACCTGGCTATACCTATGGATTAACGATTGAGAACCGGAAACACCGTTTGCTACCCACTTCCAAGACTGGAGTTCGATGATACTAGCGTAAAATACAAACAAATCATTTTACTAGATATAGGAGGGAAGAAAAGTAGTTCATCCATTTACGTAAACTATGAAATATCGCGATTTTGAGTTTGATAATTTTCATTAGGTTTTTGTTTAATCAAAATACAGTACAGTATTAACAATAAGCGTTTTTACTCGCGAACTGAGCTATCCATTCGGACGTATTCATCATACAGTGTATATTGTACTGTCTACAGCACATTAGCGGGCAATATAGAGAATGAATTTAAAATTGAAAAAATAATCATTATATGGACATTTAAACACATTTTTGAAAATGGTGGCCGTTCATTTCGATACAGGCTTCAGTTATTTTGCGCATATTAACGCACTATAGACTGTTGTACTTATTTCCTATTACCAGTTTCGTCCTTCGTACGAGTAACTCATGTTGAAATAATTCTATACCTACTCTATAAAAGAGTACCTTACATACTGTAAATTTAATCTTCACTTCTGCCCAATCCGCAAATATAAAATTATTCAGACATGCTATCTACTCTCCGCCCAAATGGTTATGTCGCAGGGTCGTAGAAAGGGGGAAAATCACGTGACAGTTCATTACTTAACGAGGCCTTTTATTTAAGTTATTTTAAACAGTTGTATAATATTACGTAGACGTCCAATTCCTAACAGAAATTAATGTTTCCAGAAAAGAGCTAAGACAGCCCAGCCACTAGCCTTTACAGAGGGACAAGCAGAAGCGGATGGGGAAAACCGGGATGCGACGTAGGCAAACGGACGACAGTACCTGTGCGAAAATATGATTAAATATTGAAAGCTCTTTCGTCACTGAAAAATGCGAACATATTTTTGGAACGTACTAAACTCACTAACTTAGCACTGTTTATTATGACCGTAAGGCGACTTTGACTGCATATGCGGCCTTGGTTCTGTATGGAGGACGGTTAGAAGTTTACTAATAGAGGAGGTGGGAGTGAAGTACATTGAAAAACTTAGGTACAATAAAAATTGAAGTAAAAATAAAATAATGTCCCTGTATAATGTCTAAATAATAGGTACCTACTTCTCACGTCAAACAATATTAAATTAATCTTCAGAAATGCGGTGTGTCCCATTTCACTTTCGAGTAGAACTGAGAGTGTAAGTTTGTAACTTGGCCGCTTCCGTGACTGGGCTCCAGTCGTTTGGTCTTCCACCCAGAAGACCTAGGTTTGAACCTCGGCCTGGTCTTTGTGGAATTTATGGCGAACAAACCAGACGTTGGAAAGGCTTTTCCCGGGGTACTACTGTTTCCCTCTTTCATTACACCAATGCTCTTAACTTTTCTCTGATGCTGAGGTGAAGTCTTGGGGGTAGTAAGGGTTTCTAAAGGTCATGTAAGCTTGGGGCTTATCAGATCTCGCCTGGGGATGGGACCGAGTATAGGCATACACCAAGGAAAACTCAGTGCGCAGAAACCAGCGGGCGTGACTGTATGACGTATGCTCTCGTTCCCAGCATGCTCTCACGCCTAATGCAGGGGAGTAAGAGGGGTAGGCTATAGCATGCGAGCCACGAGAAGTCCGAGCTGAATTTTGCTTGTAGGATACCTATAATTGAGGGCTAAGATAGAAATGGCCTCCCTGCCAGCGTCGGATTCACGAATGCCCCCCAAGTCACTAGTCTCCTTAGTGGTACAGTAACCTACAAAATGAGACAAGTGTTCAACAGGGGCTCATATATTTCTTACCCACTGCCCAAGATCCCTTCTCTCCCTCGTCCCTCTTGATGCGGATCCCAGTTGAAGCTGTCCTAAACACAGACAAAACAAGGAGGTTCTCGGTACCGGCTTACGGAAGAATGTACGTACTTCATTAAGAAAAAAAGTCGTTAGTTTATATTTACGGCTTCTTGGAAGCCCATGTAGCTTATTCAGCTCGTTAGACATTTTGTTCAGGAAAAAGTTAATTGCCTCTATCTCATATTACATACTGCATCTTTATCCGAACTGATTTGCGATGGATAATGCATGAAAACCAGATCACAAGGAAATTTTCTGGAACTTATGAATCCTTCGTTTTGAAAATCACAAGCACAAAGAGTAAATAAAATGCAAAGATTTCTAAATTGTTGACTCTTTTCATTTTATTTATTGTTTATCTTACAACATTCCTACTTTCCGACGATTAAATCTTGGTATAAAATTCAGAAAACTCGTTACAACAGTCCATACACAAATTTAAAAAAAAAAAAAAAAAAACATTATAACATGTGGCTTAAAAATCAAGAGATAACACCAAAACCATATACACTTAGAGACTAAGATTCTATGATATCTAAAATAGTTATAGAGAGCGGATTTGTGTGCGTTGTCCCTCAAGGTTAGTATGCATGAACTGTGTTGCTATAGGCATCCAACAAGGAAAACTCAGTGCGCAGAAACCAGCGTACGTGATTGTCTCACACAGATGACGTATGCTCCCGTTCCCAGCATGCTCTCACGCCTACTGCAGGGGGTAAGAGGGGTATAGCATGCGCACCGCGAGGAGTTCGAGCTAAGTTTTGCTTGTAGGATACCTGTACTGCTCGCATCGAATGCATGAACTGTGTTGCTACTGCTCGCGTCGCGTCGCGTCTAAGCCGTTCGTTCTCTACCCGCACACAGATCTGCCCTCTAGTTATGAACAATGAACTTATACAATAAAGAAACACTTTCAATTATTTTACCTGGGGTGCACACTATCTAATAAACAGAGGAAGATATGACAACAAAACTATGTAAAGTTTTCCACGTCACAGGCATCATAATACAACTTTCAAACCCTCCACGACTTTAAAACAAGCTAGGTTAAAATTATATAATACATCAGCAGTATGCCTACTTACGCTTCTGTATGGATGCGAAATCTAGACTTTGAAACGATATACGGTCACTAGAGCCCTGCCTTCAGTCACTTTGTACACAAGTTAGGTATAAGTCGAACATTTCTAACGTCGCTGTGTAAGGAGAGCCCTGCCAATCAAAACAGTGCAAGCAGCAGCGAATCAGTCTCCCGGTACTGTACTGTGTTTACATCTTGCGTTTCTGTGTGTGTACGTTGTGAACAGTAGGTACGATATATTTTACAGTAGTCATGCGACAGATTATTATTTTATAAGACTCGATAAGAATAAACTATTCATTTTAAGTCAAATATTATTTTATAATAAATATATTGCAATTACATACTATAGACATCGTACAGGTTGGAATTATTAGTTGAAAAGACAGGCATCTCATTAAACAAAGCTATATCTTATATGGACTTTACGAGCGTCTATGCATTGCAATGAATTATCATGAACATTTTTAGATTCCCTTATGCGAGCTACCATATTTTCATAGCAGGGCAGTAAATGATATCTACATAATGTTGTTGCACAAGGAAGTTTTCTTTCTGTATATTTTTCCATAAATTCTTGAAAGTGACTATTTTCGACCTTTTCAAATGGAATATCCGCTATTACCAACATTTTACACAAGTCATTATAAAATTCAGACCGATTAGCGGGAAAGTCGGAAGTGGAAGGCACGTTTCCATGTTTTGTGGACAAATCTTTTAGGCTACACGTGTAACATGTGTTTTCGTGTTGCAATGTTTCTCTATAAAACGCCGTGTGTTGGTTTTTATTTGTATGTTGCATACCTTACAGAAAATTTCTTTTTCTGCATGAAATACTCGTTACCAAATTCTACTATCAGAGCATTGATCGCCAAGCGCCTACCTTTGGTTTGTTTTGGCATGTTGACCGCGCACTTCATTCACTGAGCAGCAGAACGCAACTGTGCAGATGAGGGGTGGTGCCACGGAGCTACCCATATACTCTATATACACGTACACTGTTGGGGGTTGCTTGGAGCGTTTAGGTGACCAAAGGCAGGGCTCTAGACTCATAATTTAGAAGTACCAATGTCACAACCTTATAAAATTTGAGCATAGCATCTTTCCTAGCTTTATTTTTTAAAGATCTGTATATACTTCCACACATGTATTAGATAACTCTGATTGAGATTCTGACTGATACGTACATCTATTATCAGGCAGTACATTTCACTTGACGATATGTATTAGAGAAGGAACAATTCTGTGGTGTTTGGTCAGAACATGATAACTCCAAAAAAACTGTCTTGAGATACAAGCATTTTTATTTTCACTTTTCTTTTAAAAACTAGAATTTTAGTTTACATACAAATGTGAATGAAAATAACATAGATTAGGGCATTGTTTAATTTTATTTGCATATGTTCATGCTTTTCTACAGCTTGTAAGTAGCCTATCGGTAAGTGCAGATAGCAGGAAATGGCCATTTTCGAGTTATCATGTTCTGATCGAACACCACAGTATTGTTTTTATACAACTCAAGTCTGTTTAACATTGTGACATGTAGCTAATAGACGATGTATGCAATGGAATAGGGAAAGGAATGACCATCCTATCCTATCCTATTATTTCGTGCCGTAGTTGCCTCATGAATGATTCCTTACTGGTGTCACTTATGAGGTTCAGACCTGTCTTCGGACAGTTGACTAAACAACAACGAAATGTATTAGAATCTGGATAGCTTTTGCTCCAGATGTTTATCATCATCATGACATGGCATCCAAACTAACTGAAGCTTTTAAATTATTCTATTATACATTGACATTATTTTATTTTTACTTCAATTGTTATTGTACCTGGGTTTTTTGAATGGACTTCACATCCACTCCTTCTAGTAGCAAACTTCCACACACAACCAAAACAGTCATAGTAAACAGTACAGAGTGAGCGAGTATAGTATGGTCCAGAAATATGATCGCATTTTTCAGTGAGGAAAGAGCATTCATTCACTATTGAATCATATTTTCGCACAGGTACTGTACGTCCGTTTAGTTACGTCGCATCCCGGTTTCCCCCATCAGTTTCTGCTGGCTCCTCTGTAAACGCTAGTGGCTAGTGTCTTAGCTCTTTTCTGAAAACGTTTGCCGTTAGGAATTGGACTTCTACACAATCATTTCAACAGGCTTAGAATTATGGCTCCCCATGTCGCGTGATTTGAGTGCTTTGCATTATTTCTTTGGGGTTACTGTGAAACAGTTCTGTTAGCTGAACATCCTACAACAATAGAATTAAATAATTACATTAAAGAAACCATACATTCAATTTCAGAAGATATGCTTGAAAACGTTTTCGATTATATGCACAAAAGAACTGAAGCCTGTATCGAAATGAATGACCACCATTTTAAAAACTGTGTTAAATATCCATATTATGATTATTATTAAAATTTAAATGCACCGTAAATATTGTATGCTAATGTGCTGTTGATAGTATAGTATACATTGCATAATAAATAAGTCCGATGGATAGTTCAGTTAGTAAGTAAAACATTTAGGACCTACTGTTAATACTGTACTGTATTTTGATTAAATAAAAACCCGACGAAAATGATCAAACTCAAAATCGTAACATTCCCTAGTTTACGTAAATGAATGCACTACTTTTCTTCCCTCCTACAGCCTACCTAGTAGAGTTATTTGTATTGTATTTTACACTAGCGACGTCAAACTTCGGTCGTAGAAGGGGAAAGCAAACAGTGTTTCCGGTTCTCAATCCCTAATCCAAAGGTATAGTTAGGTTAATATTGGAAATGTTAGTAAAAACAAAATGATGTCCCTGTATAATAATCGTTTAATACTAAAGTAATGGTAGTAATTATGATCATGACGACGAAGATGACGTGGACTATGACGATGACGACGAATATTTGCTTATGCATAGTTACCAGGAAGAGAAAAGAAAGAAGATCCAAATTAGCAACACGGAAATAAAATAATGTATTTTCATCCAAGTACTTGCGTAGTAATTTGAAACGTGCCATCAGGTTCAAACCTTCTCTTGGAGAATGCTACATCGACGTCTTTGGTCAGGTTAGTGTTTCTGATCTATATATTATGCAGCAGATCGTTGTGTAAGGCTGGAGAGCAGCAAACCGTGGACGTATCGCATACGTGCATTGACCAATGCAGGAATGCAAATAGCATGCGTGCTCCATGTACTGGAATATTAATGAACACTTTCACTGAGAAATAACAATTAAACGACACGCAGTGGAGAACATTTGTAGCAGCCAATGTCATGCGAGCGAATTCCAACACAACTGATTGCTTAACAGGAAATAAAGCTTACAGCTTTTCTCTGTTTATTCTGCTTTAATTCTTCGAAATAATCGTATAACATAACGAATTTCATTGTCGCATACTTAAACAATAGCTGCTTAGGGAGCTTAACCTCCTGCATCTCCATATTCATGTTCTCCTTTTCTTTCTGCTGTGTCTCCTAGTTTTACATCCTATTTTCTTCCTCACTATATGGGTACCTCCCTTCTCTTGATCTTCCCTTTTCCTTTCTCCTCCTTTTGTCTGTTTTTGTCATTTGGTTGTAGGGTGAAATCACAGTCTATTTTGGGTAATTTCCTATATCTAATTAATTGAATCTACTGAATTAAACGTTCAAAAAATGTTTCATTGTTGACTAGACAGCAACACAGTCTTCTTTGGAACTCCTCTACATAGAATTGCCACAGTATCAAAACCATACATAAATAAGATAAATACACCGTGTCCCGCTTAGAGGGATCGAGAAATAAGTGATAATTTCAAGTGTAAATAATGGTTTATTAACATAATTTTGTACATAACTTGGTGTAAAAACTCTACGAGTTTCTGAGAATCCTCAATGCAACTCGATATGTGCGCCTTGAGTTGCCCTGCAAACATCTAAATTGCGGTATTCAACCTCTCGCCAATTGTTCTGTGGGATTTGTGGAGTCACTAGCGCAGCTGCATTTGTGATGCGTTGTCTCAGTTCCTCCAAAGTGTTAGCTCTACCTCTTTGCTACACAGCATCCTTCACAAAGCCTCAGAAAATAGACCAAAGAAGTCATATTGGGTGACCTGTTTGGCCAAGCAATGGATCCTCGTCTTCCGATCCACCTATCCATGTACGACGAACACGCCGGTGTAACAGATTTTTCTTCTGCTAGCCATAGCACACACTGAACTTTCTGTTGTGGTGTCCACATGTTGACCATGGCATATTCTCTTACAAAATGGCGCCAGGCTTGTTTTAGCAACAAATAAACGAAAGTTAGGCATGCAGCTGTTTTCAGACTTTGTTGCATAAACTTGGACAGTTTCTCTATCTTGTCAGATGTAAATCTGAACTATATCTTTATCTGGTTTTAAGTGGTGAGCATTTATTTCTCGATCCCTCTAAGCGGGACACCGTGTACAAACTTTGGCTTTTATTCTCTCCTATCCTATTTTATATTTTTAAAAGATAGGTTTTATAACACACAACCATAATATTCCTTAATATCAGTTTGTGTTACCATCAGAAATAATCTCTAATCAACAACAATCTTTGCAGTTTTGTTATATTTCTATTTCTGTTTCTATCTGTTTACAGTCATTGCACACAAAGTGTTTTAGACTTAATCCAAAATAATTATTACAAATAAATATGTATTAACAATTACCTTAAAATTGACAAATTTTTCATACTGAGTATTAAATAATTCATTATATTTTAAAAATACTTATCTGAGCCAACAAGAGAAAATTCTTTAAAATTCACCATAACTCATATAAAAAATGGCGGGGAATTTTATTAGATAGGTACTTTTAAAACCACAATTTCAAAGTTATCTATAGTCTCAGTCAATCTATGATGAGGTATATTAAACAAATTTTTGAATTTAGTGTTACAATTGTGAAAGTCATTCCTCGTAACATACTTAGGAAAGTTTTGTTGACCAAATAATAATAATATGTATTACTCGACCAAGGCCAGTGGAGTCCTGCAGCCCGGAGCAGTGGCGCTTCTGCTCCTGCGTTCGTAATACCTCATCGCGATAGTTCACATTCCGCCCGCGGCTCCATTCACTTCGGTCGAGTAATAAAGGCCTGTGGCAGTCATAATTAGGGCAAGGATAGTTATTTAATAACTTTTTTCTATTTCGTTAAAACATATGCATATTGTAATATGTGCACGAAACAATATTTCCTTGCCAGAAAATTTAAACTTTATAGTGCATGTTTTCCATATTTTGGATTTTTTCGCAATTTCTTAATATTTAGAGAATATCCTTACAATTCTACATATTTTTCGATTTCCACAGGAAAATCTTGTAAAGAATTTAATTAATTACCTATTTTGAAATAATCATTAGTAAACAATTATAAAATAAATTACAATTAAATTAAAATAAAGCTTTGTACGTCGGCCATACCGAAGCCTATTGTGCACCCCGAATTTATGGATGAATGAGAATGAGGTGTACCAGCCCATCGGCCGCATGTAGCCCCTCACCCGCTCACCCAATGCGGGACTCCTACGCCCCCGTCCTAAATTCATACCGCCAAGGTGACCAAGCAGCACAGGATCCAATCCAACGGGCCTTCCAAAGTGTCGAAGCGCCCTTGGATAAGCTCATAAGAAATTAATACTGGCAGAGATATTGCGGAAGGCTGTGAACCCAGGATCGGTTGCGGAGAAGACGTCCTTCTTCTCGTAAGCGGACAAAGACATGTGTCATGACCTGAATATGTCTATGGAATGATATGAAGAAGAGAAGAAGATTATTGATATGAAATCTAAATGCTTTTTTCTACACGGAAAGGGAAGGGAAATGGACAGTGACAATGAAAATTCCAACCCGGTATTTGCCTAAGTAACTGTGAAAAACCACGGAAAAACCACAGTCAGGTTAGTCGGTCCGGCAATTAAACCACGGACCTCCCGCATCCGAGTCCTATGCGGAACGCATGAGGCACCTCGCTCGGTTTTTCAAACTTTAAAATGGTTACTGTTATACACTGCAATGGAAGCAATTAAATTCACTTCAGCAGCAGCTGTTCCAGTCCACAAATTCGGTTAGTTGTACAACATGTTTACTTCTTTGGTAGATTATATGTTAACTTAGATTTTCATCATCATCATCATCATCATCATCATCATCATCATCATCCGTCACGAATTAGGCTTGTGTCGACCTGTTTTGGCCCCATCTAGCAGTCTTCAAAAGAGTCTTCCTAACCGTCGATGTCCTCTGGGTTGATATTGCATTTTCATTTTGGGGATTCTTGAATTGTCATGGTGTAGCCAATTTAGTTTGTATCTGTTTATTCTTTCTTCTACTGACTCTACTTCTAATTGTTCGAATATTTCTTCATTCCTTTTTCGATCTAAAAGAGTATATCCTGCTATCCGTCTAAGAAATTTCATTTCCGTTGCTTTGATTCTGCTCATATCTCTTTTCCTTAATGTCCAAATCTCATTTCCGTATAAAAGGGAGGGTAATGCTAGAGTATTATATAGTTTTATTCTTGTGGATTTTTTTTTACTAATTTAGCTTTTACTGTAGAATTTATTATTCCTAAAATTTGTGTAAATTTGGTGATTTTTTTCGTTCACATCTTTTTCATTTTGATAAGATATTTCACAACCCAGTCAATTGAAATTCTGTACTTGTTCTAGGCATTAGTTATTGTGTATTATCTTACTTGTGATTGGATCTTGTCCCAAAATACCATTACTTTTGATTTTTGTGCTGAAATCTCCATCCCAAAACTTAGACTTTCAAAAAAAAAAAAATAGTGGATGAAAGAACATAATTTCGACTTTTTCATTATTTCATCGTTTTTGTGAGATTTTTGATAGTACATATTTTCTGGATTGTTAATGCATAAATCCCTTTCAAATCGCATAATTACATACATATGTTACGTTTTTTAATGCGTAACTATCCGAGCCTGGTCATAATGTTTTCTCTCTTAAAGAGAGGACGGCAATGCCTATTCATAAAAGAATTTGTGATGATTCTTACAATTTTCTTCTGAAGTTTAAACACTTTGTTGATGTGGGTACTGATCCCCCAATGTAAAATTCCATATCTTGTTGTTGTTGTTTGCTAATGCCAGGCGTTTGACAATAAAGTCATTTGACCTCTTGCACTCCAATATTTTTCAAAGATATTATCATGGTCAGCCAGTGAAGCACAGATTTTAAGGTGTTCCGAATCCATTTCTTGATTTCAATTGCACAATGGGCAGTTAGGGGACTGATATATTCCAGTTCTATGCAGGTGCTTGGCCAAACAGTCATGACCTGTTACCAATCTAAATGTAGCTACAGATGATTTGCATGGTAAATCGGGAATTAACTGTGAATTATAATGCAGAGAGTTCCATTTTTTCCCTTAAGATTGTATTACCAAATTATGTTTGTTGAAGTCTAAGTATGTAGATTTAACAAATCTTTTCACAGAGTAATACGTATATTTAGTAACAGGTCTGTAAGTAGCAGTGCTGCCCTTCTTTGCTAAAGCATCTACATTCTCGTTTCCCAGGATTCCACAATGGGATGGTATCTATTGGAATACAATTATTTTATTGAGTGATATTAATTATAGAGCATTTTAGTTATTTCTGCTGTTTGAGATGAAGGTGTGTGTCTAGAGATTATTGATAGAATGGCTGCTTTGGAATCTGACAATATAACTTCATTTTTAAATTTATTGATGTGGGATAGAAGATTCCTGAGACTTTCATTTATTGCAATGATGTCTCCACCAAAACTTGTGCCATATCCGAGAGATCTATAGTGAGAAGAGACAGCACGTAACACCTGCACCATGTTCTCTGGAGATCAAGGATCTGTCGGTGTATAAATGAAGCCAGTTTTGTGAAGGGTACCTAATATTAATTGTCTCTAAAGACAATTGTTTCATTATTTCAATGTTTACTTCTGATTTCAGTATTTCCTCTGTTAAATTTAGAGTATACTGTATATTTAATAGAGTTAAAGTAGTGTTTGGTGTAATTTGTAAGTTTTCTTTTGAATTCGGGATGTTGATGTTCTGTTTTAATTCTTGAAACTTTTTTGAGTTTTTAATCTACAGAGAGGACTGTATGAATACCATTGTTTCTTGGTAATCTGATAAGTTTTTCATATTGGATCAGTGCTTTTTCTTCTATTGTCATTTTGTTGCTGTTAATATTAGTGAGGAATCTCATAGAATCTATTGGAGTTGTTTTGATTCCACCAGTAATGAGCCTGAGAGCTTGGTTTTGAACACGTTCTATTTCTTTACGAAAGGTGAATAATTAAAATTTCTCCGCAGTACGTCAGTAGTGGCTAAATTCCATATGTTAATTATATTAAAATATTCTCTTCAACTCTAATCAACAATAACAATCCAGTTTGCCAGACGACGATACAAAACAAAAATGTGAGAGCAAATGAATTAGATGTATGAACAATTGAGTACTGTTTCAAATTTAAGTATGGCAATGTAAGGGTGCTAATTAAAATTTAAAAGTGGGGTAAAAGTGAAGATGAAGGAATGAAACCTAAAAGCAATTTATTAACACCGGTTTTAAACTCCCCCCTCAATACCTAAATTGAGTTGTTTTTAATTACATTTCATTGAAATAAATACACGTAGTTTTTTGTCTCTATGAGGCCGGGAAGAGAACATCCGTATGAACCGCGACCTTAGGTCTATTGTGCGCCCCTATGTCGAGTTGTAGCCCAATAACCGCACCCACGCCGAACCGACCTAAACCCAACACCCTAACGCAGTGTTTTCTGTCCCTGATTTTAATGGCAGATAGTTTAAGCTTACAAAATAAGCCTTGTCAAGAATATAAGTATTGGATGAAATTTTTATCGTGTTAGGTCTAATTAAAATTATTGAATATCTACCTAATCTTTGCATTCTGTTCTAGAATACATATACTAACCTATGATTGGGATAATTTGATCTTATAAGGTCATTAAAGTATGTATTACTTCAATAATATACATTATACCTACATTTTTCCATCCATGGGTGAATTGATTATAGTTAAACCACAGCCTAGTACATACAGTCACGAAGCTTTATTTATGAGGCTACTAGGAACAATAGACTGTGCAAGTACTATTTCGCTTTGTCTGTGATGAGGCGATAGTAGCGATCCTAGTGGTTAGCATCTATCTATGGATGCATATTTACTACGTATTAAGCTTCGTGACTGTATATACTAGACTGCGGTTAAACTTAGTGTTATTATTATGATAAGAAGGAATCAACACACTTGAAAATGCAATAGATTCAATCTATAAGGTTACAATGCTAACATATAAAAAACTGACAGAAAAATTTTATCATGGTAACAGGCTAAGGGTCTCTAAATTCAAAATGTCTGTTTTTTGTACCCAAATAACCCCAAATCCACCGTGCTCAATAATGAATTAATCGTATGCTTCAGTTCGCATCAATGAAGACGAACATTCTGGAAATGTAACATTCTAACGTGTTCTTCCCATAATATACTTTCATTGTTTAGAGGTTTCTCTACCAATAAAATCATATGCGAGAAGGAAAAATAGAACTAAATTACTCTCTCATATTTATGTCGTTTGAATTTCCACTGTGGACTTCCGAGATATGTGATTACTTTTTCAAAAGAATGTAAAAATAATATAATACACATAAAATTGAACAAGAACACAATTTATTATATCAGATAAAATAATCGCAAAAAAATGTCAAGTGATCTGAGATGTTAACTGCATTCGAAAGAGGTCATTTATTCCTATATAAAATTTTCTAACGGGGAACTTGACATGCATGCCTAGTATGAAATGAACATTCTTACAAGTTTTGCTCGAAGCATTTCTTCCATGATAATTACTTGATAAACTGTAATTAAATAAATCACATCAGATATGAAAGATATTTCTAAGCATGTAAGTAATGATACAGACGCAAGTGACAACGACCTGCAATATCCTTCATCTGATTCCTTGGTATTATTTCCTCGAAAGAATGTTGTGTAATCTTTGCATGCACTCAACAGTTTCTATTTCGCCATTTCAAAATGTAATAAATATAAAACCAAATGACTTCCTGCGATATAATTAGTGATAAATGAAGAGTAACTTTCACAGTATAACGTGGAAAACCATTTTATAGTCTGTACATGGCTGGGATCTGTAGTAATAATAATAATAATAATAATAATAATAATAATAATAATAATAATAATACTTACAAAAGCGTGAATACCAATAAATGGGTTTTAAATTTATTGACAAATGTATACACTATAATTTCAGTCCAGTACTAGTGTGTCAACCGAGAAAGTCGACCGTCACATTTTCAGCTCAGTCTTGTAGCTCCTGTAATTTCTAAACTACACAACATATTCCAATGAAGTAAACTGTGATCGACAGATGAATGATCATTGTATTTAACGTGACTCTGAGTTGAAGCACGTCATCTAGCGATACGCGGGAGGGGAAAGTTGAGGCACAAATTGTCTGGTCGCGCAGCAACCGAGAATGCGAAGCGACAGAACGTTCACAGTGGTGTCAAACGATTCGTAACGAACCAGACCACAATCTCAATTGAGCAACAATCAGAAGTCAAGAATTCAAATTAGAAAATGTTACGAATGAAATTGAGTGAAGAGAAAAAATTCTGAATGTGGAGGTACATACAGCGCAAGTGGGAGCAAGCGTACAAGAAATGGATAGCCAACGATAGAAGACAATGGATACCATACTCACCGACATGTTTACTCTCAATGCATACAAGATGGCTATTCCCACGCAGGAGTTCCAGCACGGGGAAGATATCGTCGCTTAAGAACCAATACCGCGTAACTGACAAAATGTAAATTTTACAGGAGAAGGAAAAAACCGAATAAAAACCATAAAAATAACGCAATAGTCTTGAAAAGTGGTATATGGCTATGAAATAGCTTAACTAATTTGTAACTAAGTGAAAATGGATGATCATGGCTGTAGACATTTAGCCATGTCACTTACGCGGTATTGGAACTCTGCCGTTGACTACATTTTGTTAGTTACGCGGTATTGTGAGAGACAACTTAGGAGCTTCAAGACACATGTTGACAAGCGTTTACTTTACGTTAAAACTGCCTTCTGGAAATATTATTCGTGCTCTTGTATATGTCAATGTGTTACCTGAATTGTTGTCCTACCATCTGACTTGAGGTCAAGGTCGGTAGGCTGTAGCTTGAATCAGCACTAGATTACATTCCAGACAATGATTGCTGCATTCTTAGTCAATCAAATGCTGAAACTATGGGAAAGTAAAAACCAAGTCACAGTTCAATGTTTGTTATAATAATAATAATAATAATAATAATAATAATAATAATAATAATAATAATAATAATCTGTTACTTGGTACTTTATTTTCACACTACGTATTTGAATAGGTAAGTAGAATTGTTACTAAAACGTTGCTGACAAGTATAATTTTATAATAATAAAATAATAATAATAATAATAATATTATTATTATTATTATTATTATTATTATTATTATTGACAATGGACTTGACTGATTTGCGAATAATGAAAAGAAAATCATATAAAAATATAATAATGATGATAATTTTTCAGGCACAATATTCGTTAAACACAATAAAGTTATTATAGGCCTATACTGAAATCACAAAAAGTAATCCTTGAGTAACCCTATTCTGGAATACTATCATAAAAACTATGGCACAATCGGTTCTACATACAATAATGTGACGGTAATTTAGGCAGGCTACTAATACTCTTTTTTTCTGTGCTTTTGCACGAGAACATTACTTTTTTTTTTTTTTACTGAAGGGACGCCATCAGTAATATTAGCTAACCAATATCGCACAGTTCATTCTTTAATTCCCAATGTACACAGAAACATCATTTTGCAAATCTGAATTTTTTTCTCATCAACTTTTAGATTGTAGACAAATGTTCTCTTTCTTCTCGATTCAGAATTTGTACTGCAAGGGCTTTTCGTAGGAGTGAAATTCACAAGATTTAATACGTGAACGGTCCTCTGTTCCTAAGTCATAGTTTTCCAGAATGCCTGAAAGATGTGTCTTCTCTCATTAGAAATTAAATTACAGCCTCTTACTTTCGAATTTTGGCACATTTTTTATAACTGCACTCTGGCCCCAAATTCCTTGCATCTCTTTCCATATCATGTGTCACTTTGCCATCTTTCGACCTCTTGTAGCTAAGATAAGCTTCCTCTTCCATTCTAAGTTTTCTATTTTTCATTTTCTTCCACTTACCCTTGTGTGGCTTTGAATTTCTTTTTCTCTTTTCTGTCAAATTTCAGTGAAACGCTTGTAGATTCTTCTCTTTACCTTTTTTCTGACGAATGTAAAGATGTAGAATAAGTAGTACTCACGAATTCTTCGGGGTCGTCTACATCTGAAGACGCATCCGAAATTTGGTGTAGATCCTTCATTGACGGGGTATTGTCTTCAGTTTCTGTCCTATCCTATTTCTAGCGGTATTATTTTAATAGTGTTGCTTTAAATCATACCAGACTGCATAATATGATCATAACCTTACCGGTAACACTGGACGGACAATGCCTGATCTGCAGCAGCCCATTTTCAGAAGGACGGTTTTCTTTTGCATTTGAATTATCAGACAGTACACCTACGAATAAGATGAGATTACTAGTGTTTATAAATGTAATGTAAATGGATTAAAACATGTGTAGTAAATATTATCATCAAGTTAGATCTTCCTCCTACCGGAGGAAATGGATGCAACAAGCTCAGGACCACTGAATGTAGCGCAAATTATTTTAGCGGCCCATTCATGATTATTTATATTACTTAAATTAAGTTTGCTGTTATGATTCCGTAACTGAAGAAAAATAAATGTTTAATAACTATGATACTTCTTATGCCATACCTTTGTTAATGTTCACAGAAGTTTCTTCCTTCTTGAATGCAGAACATAGCACAGACAGGATTTCGTTCTCGCTAAACTGACCTTCGTCTGATTCATTGTCCATTTCTTTTCTTGTACCTGTAGGCCTACATAATAATAAAAAATTAAATGTACTATATTTCATTGAATGAACTTGCAGTAAGATTCTGCGTGAATTCAGCTCAACTAACATTCAATTGACATTAGTGAAATAATTCTATTATATTTACATTCTAAATAATTGAAACTGAACACTTCTTTAATCTTCTCAGAATATTACACACTGTTGATACAATTTTACAAGGTAGTAACGAGAACCAGCTTCCGTACTGAGGGCGCGCAGGGAGTAGACATAACAGCCTATCTGTTGTCAGATACGCGGTATTTCCTACAGACTTCTCGTGACTTCAGATACGCGGTATTGTACCCACCTCCTTCGCACGCAGGCCATTCATGCAATCAAATTCCCGCGCTTGTCAATGCATGCAGATGACAGTGGAGGTACCATCTATGCAAAAAAACAGTTTTGACCAAAAATGTCAGTTACGCGGTATTGTTTCTTAAGCGACGATATACCGAGTTTTCAGGGTATCTGGAAAGAAGAAAAATTTGATTGTGACTGCTGAAGATTACCTTAACACAATTCTATGAGCACCTATTCAAGCATAAAACTTGTGGATGTGTTTCCGATGCAGCATACCCCGATTTTTTCTACTAGTATTTGACTATATATTCTCTCTATATGTCGTTGATTAAGACAAGCTCGATATGTCGCAACCTACACTAGAGAACTGGTAGTTTGGTAATTTATAATTCAAAATTTAAATATATAAGTGTCTACTGTGAACAATATGTTATGCAGTAGTACCTACCGACTTTGTCTCATATCACGGAAAAAAATAAAAGTGGCGATATCTCTCATTTGTTTCGATGAAACAGGTTACTAATGCCTGATTCCGATATATGACAGAACTAGTTTCAGTATGGAAATTTCAGATTGCACTTTGTGGTTCCACAGTTGGTTGTACTGGAGCTGTTGTGTTGTTTACATTTTTCAGCGAATTTCTTATGCAGCAAACATTGTAGCTATTGCAACTAGTGTCTGAGCTTACTTCAGTAAACTGGTATTTATTTTTAATCCCTAATATGTCTACTTCAAAAACAAGTGAAAGTTAAAATTATTGAGCCTACATTTTAGGTTATTTTATTGGGTTTAGGGAAATGTTGCGTTTCTAACAGCGATTTAGAGTGACTTTGTCTTATCAAAGTTCGCTCATGTTTTGTTTTGAAAGTGGTACATGATATTAACAAATACTGGTACTTGCTTTTGTTTTCATATAGGTAGGCCTAGGTACGTACTGTTTCATCATGCCACGCACGTGTATGTGTCCCCAGCAGGTTGCCTGTCCTAAACAACTACAATGAACAAATTTTGAAGAAGCTGTAGATGATGGCTTAATGACGCGATTAAGGCAAAGAAAAGCAGCCATAAATTATGGAATTCATATCACAACTTTGAAAAATAAACTGAAAAACTGGCATACAAAAACACCGGGGGGCTAAAAGATCAGAGTTTGGGTTTCCTGTGGATGAAGATGATTTCACAATGATTGTGCGATATTATCTGCAACGCAAAGGTGTAAGTGTGCCTAAATTCAAGGACAATACCCTAGCCTCTGATTGGATCAATTGGATTGATTCTCCGTGATCACCCTGAATTAACGGTGAGGTTTGTGCAAAATATTAAGAAAGTAAGAGCTGATATCTCAGCAATACGAATAGGAGAGCATTTTGAGGAAAACTGATCCTCGAAGACATGTATCGGTGAAGAGGAACAACTATTTTTCAGCTCTAGAGTTGAGTGATTACTACTGCAAGTAATTCCTTTATATTATTTGTTTTCCAGTTTTTGTGTCTCCTTTTGTACTCCTCAAATTACTTAAAATATGAAAGTAAATGGAAATTTTTATGAAATTGTATTATTCGCCTAGTTTATATCCTTCACCTACCGAAAATGGGAACACTTTATGCATAGAAATGATCATTGTTTATTGAGATTCATTTTTCTATGATAATATAGGAGTGACATTGTCTCACTATTTCCTGTAAAGGTTTTAGTTTGAGATTGCCCCATTTTCTGGAAAAAATATCGTCGTTGTTCCTGCAATAACTCCTAATATAAAATCTTTCAGGAGGAAGGAAAAACACATTTATTCACTCTATGGCAACCGTACATAGAAGACTGTGAATTCTTAAATTTTCGAAACAAAGATATATAATTACATATAGGAGATTTTATTATTTCCTGTATCACTATTTAAGTTATTTAATAGAGCAAAAATCTGAAAATCGATAAATATATCACATAGGAGTTATTGCAGGTACAGCGACGATACAGTATGCGGATCTAGAAAATTTCAATAAATTCAAAAAATGGCTTTAAATTATTCATTAGGTACTAAGCAGTCTAACATTAATATTCTAGAAATTTACAAAACTACTTTTCACACAATAAAAATGTTTAGAGGGAAAGGGTGCTGAAAATGAGACAAAGTCATCCCGGTACTTATATTCATTCAATATGATTGAAAGGTCGAAAACAAAATGTCTGTATGTGATCTACAGACCTAATTGATGAGAAGTAAAGGATCGAATTACCAAAAGCAATGTCAAGCTCGAGTGCTCCGACAAAAGGCTACTAAGATGCAGGTTTTAAGAGATGGAGGCTGATCTTGATATCTTACACTTCATATTGGCAGTTAATATCTCTTATTTATGATTTCGTTTGCAGTATGTATTCGGTTACGGGTTTTCAAGTAGGATTTATATGTATGATGAAGCGATTAAAGCGTTGTTATAAGAATTTTAGTTGCATCTTACAGGGGAAGCACAGCATTATGAAATTAGATTTTCAGTTATTTTTTTAATAAAATGCTCTTTTCCTCTTCTTGTGATGAAATCATATCCTAGATATAATTTTTTGTTGTTGTGCGCTTTAACACTTATATTAAAACTATAAAACTTTCTTTATAAAAATTGCTTAAGTTAAAACTTTAAAAGTGTTTGAAAATTTAAAAACAAGGTAATGTGAGTACCTTAATGATAAACGGGCGCGTTTCAACACCGGTGTGTTGTCATCATCAGTGTTCTTCGATCTACTGCAGTAACCATTACATTAATTGTCACAAGCACTTTTCTATTTCTATGACACCTTCTTCTTCTTACATTTTCTCCTTCGAATTAATCATTATCGTACTTTCATTGCGACCAATGTATTTCTCATCACTTTCTTCTGCAACTCCCCGCCTCCTTTTTCTTTTCTTCATCGTCATATTATCATACTTTCATCACGACCACAGCTATTAGCGGTTCTACAATCGTCTTTATCTTTCATTCTCTTCTTATAGCATATTCTCTCAATTTCTCTTTTGTTTTTTTCTTCTTATTCCTCCAATTCATGCAGGTAGCAATTCTCAAAACTACCACCGACAAAAACGGCGCATATTTCTTAATGAAGTTGAATTTAAATGTCAAAGAAAAATTACCGCATGCTTTAAATGGAGTTTGGCAGGTCTCCTCCGCGTTTTGCTTCCCACCCCATTGCAGTTCAAATGTGCCATACTAGTCACGTCGGAGCTTTCGCACGAAAAGAAGCCGCATGGCTATCAGCACGCAAGTGCGTCGAGGCACGGGATACGAACCAGTAGCTAGCCATCGCGTGCTGCTCATCGCAACCTACTTTACACATTTTTATATAGATTTTCATAGATACCGTTCAATATCTCAATCTTAACGGAGGTCACTGGAATTAAAGGCAGTGTGTGAAAAGATTTCTCAGAAGCAATCAGTTCTCTAGCGAAGAGGGCACACAGTAAACAATAAATAATGGGTTATTCCTTATTTAACATCCATTTTAACTACAGAGATTATTGATAGACGATGAAATAATGCTGGAAAAGTGGAGTAATGGTGGGGTGGGTAACGAGAGAAGGTATAATGGTGGTAGAACGATTCGGCGTTGCGCAAACATAAGAGTCTTCACATTTTTCGAGACGGAGATAATAATGAAAAAAGAATTTTGGAGGGTAATAGTAAAGATTAGGGAAAAACGGGAGAAACCCGAGAATAATCGTGACAACCACAAATATGCCTAGATTTCAACTCGGATCTGCGATCGTCTTGAGCAAGTGCTCTGTCGGCTAAGCTACCAAGCCGGTTTAATAATAATGATGATTAAAATAATAATAATAATAATAATAATAATAATAATAATAATAATAATAATAATAGAGGAAGTGTTACAAATATGCATTATCATTTATCGTCCTGTTTATTGTTGAATGTCCCTGTGAATGGTACACTGGGCTTAGAAGTTCGTAACATGTTATAAAATGTTTGAAAAAAAATAATTTCCTCAAAATCTAACATATTTCCTTCATAAAAATGGAGTTATAAGTATGGAATAGGCCTACTATTAACAAGTTAAAAGATTAACAAAAAAATCAAAATGGCCACTACTAAGAAAAGCACAGAACAAGCATTCAGCTTCTTCATTAGAAGGTGTCTTCCCAACAGCACTACTTAATCCAGATAAATCGTCTCTTACGTCTTTTCTCGAACTTGTTTTATAGCTTCTTGCATTGCCACTGTTTTATAAGTTTGTTGGAAGGTGAAATTTTCCCCTCTCCTACAGGTGCCAACACTAGTAACGAAACAGAAAACCGGGGTATAAAGCTGGAATACTAATAATACTAGTATTTCATATTTGTGACACATTGATGTTGTAAGTCATAACCTCAAAACAGTCATAATTTAAACATGAAATAATTAAACATATATTGCTATAAACGTAGATTATTTCTCTTATAGAATATATTATATTATTAATATTTCTACCATACCTCCTAGTTGATTCAGCGTCGTTAAATATCCAAGTTAAAAAATATTTCTACCGTTGAGGAGTAACAATGTATATTCAAGAAAACTTATCGAGAAACAGTTTTAACAGTTCAGCTTCTAACTGCAAACTAACGCATTCACGCGAAAGAGGAGTATCAGTGGATAGCACCGTTCTGCATGGATTTTGTTGTTTTGAAATAAATGATCGTTTCTGAATCACAATTTCACACTGATTGCAAAAATGAAATCCGTTTTCTCGTACCACGTCAGAATTTTTTACAATTCAAAATTTTATGTTTTCAATATTTTTCGTAATATAGTAATATTACAGTGTGCTTGTCGTTTGTTAAAAAGGCACGACCGCTTATAATTTAAACTTTATTACTTAAAATGTGACATAATACCGTATTTACTCGCGTAATTCAAGCCATCGCATATTTCAAGCACCAAAATTATTTACTATATAATTTAATAAATTAATTTCCTCGTATATTTCACGCATTTAATATTCGTGAAATACTGTAACAAGTACATGCTGAAACTTGAAGAAATGAGGTGTGTTATGTTGAGGAGCCCTGAATGTACGGTATCTTAAATGCCGTAACGAGAGAGTGCATAGTGGTATTTGGGACCGGACAGCTACATGTTACAGACGCACCCTTCTCGTCTATGAAAGTCCTTTAAAAATACCGGTATAGGGTATTGACCTCCCCTACCATTTGAATGGGGGTGGTTTGAAAGCTTTGTGTTGGATCGCATCAGTTGAGTTTGAGACTCGAAAAGGGAAACCTGTCAAAAGCCGTCTGTTAAAAGTTTTAACAATAAATGGTAAATCCCGATATTCGAGTCATACTGCGTCCTTCAAATTAAAAGTTATTGCGTATGCAGAAACATATGGCAACAGAGCAGCTGGACGTGAATTCACAGTTCCAGAATTTAATATTCGCTACTGGAGGAAACAAAAACAAGCTCTTCAAGAAACAAATGCATCAAGGAAAGCATTTCGTGGGCCAAAAAGTGGAAAATTCCCTGATCTTGAAGACAAGTTACTAGGATATGTAAGGGAACTGCGTAATGATGGTTTCGGTGTGTCACACGAGATGCTACTGTATAAGGTGAGGAGTTAGCGGCTGAGCTGGGCATCAGTTCATCTCAATTCAAGGCGAGTAGGGGATGGGCATGTCGTTTCATGAGGAGGAAGGGGGTTATCTCTGAGAAGACGGACATCTTTGTGCCAACGGATGCCTAATGACTTCAATGATAAAACTATCGACTTTCATAGGCATGTCATTCGGTTAAGAAAGGACAAAAATTACATCCTGTCTCAAATTGGTAACGCAGATCAAACCCCAATATACTCTGATATGCCGAATAATGCAACAATCACACAGAAAGGTGAAAAAAGTGTGTTGATACGTACAACGGGCTGTGAAAAAGTGCGGTGTACTGTAATGCTTGCGATGACAGCTGATGGAGGGAAGTTACCACCTTATGTGATTTTCAAAAGGAAAACCATTCCTAAAGATGACGTGCCTACAGGAATTCATATTCGTGCACAAGTAAAGGGTTGGATGGATGCTGAAATGGTTCGTGATTGGGTGCGTACAGTTTGGAATAAGTGACCTGGTGCACTGTTAAGGAAACCATCTTTGCTCGTATGGGACAGCTTTCGAGATCATTTAGGGGACGACACGAAACGCTTTCTTACAGAGATGAAAACTGATATGGCAGTTATCCCGGGTGGGCTGACCTCAGTGTTACAGCCATTGGATGTGTCAGTTAATAAACCGTTCAAAGACAATATGAGGAAGCTCTATTCAAAGTGGATGACTGAAGGGGGGCACAGTTTGACGCCAACCGGGAAGTTCCGGCGCCCGTCAGTTGGAGTAATGTGTGCGTGGATCGTGGAGGCATGGAAAATGGTGACACCTGATATAATTGTCAAAAGCTTTTTAAAGACTGGGATCGCTAATGCACTTGACGGCAGTGAGGATGATGCTTTGTGGTGCACAGAAGAAGACGTGGAAAGTGAATCTGAGGTAGACTATAGTTTTGATGAAGAAAGCACTGATGTACAATCCTAATGGATCACTGGAGGATAGCATTTGTAAGTACTGGTAAATAAATTGTAACATTAAAAAAATTGTAGTTTTGTCATTTTTACCCTTAAAAATACCAGCTTGTGAAATTCCTCGCTTAATTCACGCACCCTTAATTTATAGATCGAAATTGCGGGAAAAAAGTGCGTGAAATATTCGAGTAAATACGGTATATTTTATTATGTTTGTATTTGATATTTATTAAAATCTACTGACTATATCCGCCCTTGGGGATGTACAAAATTGTATCCTCCTCCTTAAAATGATCCGAGGTTAAGACATCCGTTGTTTATTCTTGGAGATTTTATCTGTCTGCAACCAACGTTATCTATAAACAGGAAGTTGAAATGTTTAGTGTCTCAGGTCATAAAATTATGAAGAAAATATTTACTCTTAGAGATTGCTATTAAAACTAACAATGAATTAGAGAAATGACATAGAGTCCCTGTATATATATTTATTTATGGAAGTGCTATCGAGCTTATGAGGCTAAAGATTTCCTTACTGAGATAATAAACCTATCCCCTTTTAAAAGTTGTTTTAAAATTAGAGATTCAGTTTTGTGTTGTTGGTTGTCGTGTAAAAGTGAAGTGTGTGAGTTCTCATTTTTCTCGAGAGTATAACATAATAGTGTTGTTTCATAGAAATGTCGAAATGTGGCTGTGTAAATGATTCAAATTTGTTTTGCTATATATGTGGGTCATATACGTTAGTAAAACAGAGACAGAATACAACAGCTTTTGTAAAGAATACTTACTTTCAATATTTTGGCATTAAGTTAGGAGACCAGGACAAATCCTAGTGCCCCCACAAAGTATGTCATAGTTGTGTTGAAGAGTTGAGGAGTTCGAAGAATGGAAAAAGGAAGTCATTGCCCTTTGGTATCCCTATGATTTGGAGGGAATCTACAAATCATGGAGACGATTGTTATTTTTGTACAGTTAAGGTAGCTGGATATGCTGCTAAAAACAAGAAAGAGATTCTATATCCTAACATTCCCTCTGCCATTCGGGCCGTACCTCATGGTCCTGATATTCCCGTTCCGCCACCCCCTGAATCAGATACGTTGCTATCTACATCCAGTAGCACTGAAACTGAATCTCCAGTGGATAATACTTATGAACCAGACAATACTGGTAATGATAGACGTTTTAATCAAAGTGAGCTTAATGATTTAGCGAGGGATTTAAATTTGTCTAAAGAATCAGCAGAACTATTAGGTTCTAGGTTAAAAGAAAATAAAGTATTGGCTCAAAATACATGTTTTTCATGGTACAGGCATCGTGAGAAGGAACTTGTCTTTTTTTTTTTTTTTTTTTTTTCTTTTCTGAAGAATAAAATTTAGTGTATTGCCAAGACATCATTGCCGTCTTAAAATTTCATAACATAAACTATAATTCCAAAGAGTGGAGGTTCTTCATACATTCTTCTTAGAAAAATGGAGATTATTTCCGAATTCAGCACAAAAAATCCATTTAGAATCGCCGATCAGATTGAAAACAACAGAAAATAAGTTGAGTCATTTGAAAGGCTTCAGCTGGAATAAAACTCGTCTCAGATAGTATATCACACTATTTCATATTTGTACTCCTCTAATAATAATAATAATAATAATAATAATAATAATAATAATAATAATAATAATAATAATAATGTGTTATATTAACTGGATTTATAAAAAATATTACAGATTAGTCTGAAATATTACGTCTTTACCTCTCTAAAGGTAGAAATCAATTATACTGGAAACTTATAAACAGTACTCAACATATCAATATCTTTCAAACGCGATATACAGATGGCCCTCGAGCCCTTTATGTCAAACGACGAAATCCCAAAAAACAAACAAATAATGCCTAATGCCTGTGGAGTGGACAGTACTGCTGAAAAATTATTACATAACACCATCGCTTCCAGAGAGAAGAGAAGAGAATACCACAGGGCACCTGCACACTAGTTAAAATTGTTAATGAAAAAATTCCTCAAAAGAAAATTTGAGTTCATATTGATCCACAAAATCCTATAAGCTAAATTCTGTAACTGTATGGTATTATAAGCTGTAATATTTATTTAATATTGTCAGTTCCACGTAAGTAAAGAACCCTGCCTCCACAACATTTCTACACAGAGGACAGTGATTGACAAGCCATTTAGGGGAGATGTCTTGTTACAACCTTCAGCTGTTGCCAGCGTTTTTGTTCATCACAGCATTGCAATGTTACGAGATTTTTTTACCGGTTGTCATTTTTTTTAGTGTTATGCTTGTAAATACGCCTTGAATTTTGCGGATTTGAGAAACATTTTTTGCTATTTGTGGGCTAAAGAAGATGAAGTGTCAAGTGTAAAAAAATTAACACTTCTGATATGTTATTCTGTTTCCATTTAATAGAGGAGCAAAGGCAACGGAGGTGGCTGAAAACATGTGAGCCGTGTACGGGGAGAATGCCATCGGAAAAAAATATTGTAAGAAAATTTTTCTGTCGTTTCAACACACAACACCCCGCTCAAAAGTTAGTGCACACCCACAAACTGTGATATTATGCGGTGGGATAAAGAAGGCTACTACCAATTGCTTCCAAGGTATGTAACCATAACTGCTAACATTTATTGCCAGCATTCAGACGCCTTTCGACCGCAAATGAAGAAAAACAACTGGGAAGACTGCATCAAATAGGTACTGCTGCAAAACGAAAATGCCCGCCCTCACTCCGCTAACTTGACGAAAGCAGCTACCCAGGAGCTTAGTTGGGAAGTGATTCCACATTGCCCATATTCTCATAATCTTGTGCCCTCAGATTTCCACCTTTTCAGTTCTCTATCAAACAATTTTCAAGGGAAGTCATTTGTTAACGAAGATGCTTTACAAACTTGGTTGGTGACTTCTTTAACCCCAAACTAGCAGATTTCTTCAGAGTTATACATAAGTATAGAACAATATGAATGAATGAATGCTAGCCATGATGTCCCATATTGGGTAAAGGCATCCTGTGATGGGGTTAGAACCCCCTCGACAGGGATGGCTCAAGTGTACTCGCTTAGTGAGCCAGTCCAGACGAGCTTGTCGTGTATACTACTTTTGTGATATAGTTAATAACCTTGTTAAACTTTAATTAGTCTCAGCACTCTGTTCTTTGTTCATTTTTTTGCACTATCCACATATTACTAACAACCGCATTTTGACAAACACCTATTGCTATTTACACTATTTAACTGACACTTCCTCAACACTGAATTGACTATTTACAAAATTTATCTCACACTTTCACTAATACTGATTTTACTATTTACAATATTATAACACTGATTACGTTATCTATTTACAATGACCTTCCCTAGTTCTTTCCACAAAACTCTGTTCTTTGCTGTCCTCGGCCACTGTTTCCCCGCCTCTTTGGCAAACATGCCAGACCATCTCAGCAGTGGTCTTCGCTGTGCTCTCTTTCCGACGTAGGGGTCCTACATCGTGACTGCATGGGTCCATCTTGTCTGGTGTAGTCTCGCCAAATGTCCCCCCCCCCCCAGGTTCACTTCGTTGCCGTGGCTCGTTCTGCTGCGTCAGTAGTGTTCGTCAGTCTTTGTAATGTTTCGTTTGTCATTCTGTCTCGTAGCGTGATGCCCAGTACTTTTCTTTGCGTCTTCCTCTGGCATGTAGGACAATATATTACTGATTAATTTTTGTCTTCTATTAATCTTAAATAAACATTTTCTCACGGCAAAAAACGCTACGAACTTCTGCATCAAGCCAATATTTCTGTATGACGTCACAGTAAACTTAAAGAAAGCGTTGACACATACAAGGCAGATGCAAATACAAATGTGTTTGCGCCTCGTTCAGGTCACTGACTCTGACGTTAGCGCTTCTACTTAATTTGCAGTCTAATGATTGTCGAGGAGCTCCTAATGTAACATGAAAGTGAGACTATGAGCTGAATTGTATATCCAATGAGTTTCCGTAAGGAGTGTTCACTTTTACTGCTTGCAATAGCTTATGGATATGATGTCACCATTGATTTACTGATGATTAGAAGGAGGATTTATATGCACTAAAACGGCAAATTATGCATGCACGTATGCACTTAACCATGATATATGCGCTAAAAGTAACAAAATACGCAATCTAAAAATAAAAAAAAAATAAATAGCAATTTACTGTTATTGATGGTTTCTCTGTTATACATAAGAATATTGAGACCTCATCAGTTGCTAATGTTGCGTGTCCTTCAACCCACTGTTTAATCAGTACACTTCTAGTACTTTTTCGTTAGGCATCGTCGATAAAACTAATTCAAAATTAATCATTTTTTGCAGCTAAGCTGTTCTAAAATACAATGCAGTCTACACTTTATCGAAGGTTCTAAGACCTGTCAGTATAATAAAATGAAATATTCTGATTTTCCATGGTGGTAAGTAAAAAACAGAAAATTTCATTACCGTGCCTATATTAGGCCTATTGTTGACAGATGACGAAATTCGAGTTAGCGAGTGCAAAGAAGCCTATGAACACTTTCTTTAACTTCTGCTCCAACGTTGTCATGACAAAATCTTATGTACTTACGGAGTAGAAAATATGGTGGCTTCTTGTTTCGAATAACTGTTCCTTTAAGCATAACTTTCATACATCATAACATCCAAATATTGTAAATGTGTAGTCAGCAATGCAGTTAATTGATTGAATGCTTTGTTGATTGCCAAGGATTTCTTCAACATGATTCACCGACAACAGTGCACTGTCTGCATGTTATCAGATTGCAATAAAAATATATAACTCCTGTAATGTGTTTTAATGTCTGAGTTTCTTCTGTATTCAATTTTTCCAATTTTCCGTACTCTTAATCTAGGTTTAAGTACCACATTGCTAAAAAATTAAAAAAAAAATTATGCTTTTATATGGGCTAAAAATTAAATATGCATTGACCCCTTAAATATGCATAATAAAATCTTGACCTTTAGTTACAAATAACATGAAATGCATTCATATGAGCCGTTCAGAGCAGAAGTGGTGCAAGTCAAAATTGGGTAATGAGGTTTAAAGTAAAAATTCTGTAAAATACAGCGCAAAGTAGCAACTAATATATCCTTCGTTCTATTCACTGACTACTAATAGTTTAAATAATTTGAATATTAATTGCTACTTTGCGCTGTATTTTACAGAATGTTTACTTTAACCCTCATTACCCATTTTTTGTTTACACCACTTCTGCTCTGAACGGCTCATATAATGAATGTTAAGTGGAGTGAAAAATCAAATGGAAGATAGATTATCGAAAAATTGATATGTTATTTATAATTGGACGGCCGGCTTGGGATACCTTTTACGGCGGCAATAGGTTGATGCACAACGGAGCTTAGACATGTGACATGACTCTCGTAGGTACGTTTTGTTAAGAACGCAAAATGACCCATCAGCCGTCCTGTTGCGCGCTGTAGGAACCGAACCTAAGCCAGCAGAGTACTGTGCGCAGTCATAGTGAACATTTGTCTGACGTTATTGTCGAGGTTGTTTGTCACAGTGTTTACGTGTACAGTAGAGCGTCTCGTTTAGGCACAATGGAAACGTAAACAAAGTGAGGGAGATGTCGATTATTTTTTTTTTTTATTTTAGGAGGTTATTTTACGACGCTTTGTCAACAGCTTAGGTTATTTAGCGTCTGAATGAGATGAGGGTGATAATGCCGGTGAAATGAGTCCGGGGTCCAGCACCGAAAGTTGCCCAGCATTTGCTCATATTGGGTTGAGGGAAAACCCCGGAAAAAATCTCAACCAGGTAACTTGCCCGACCCGGGCCACCTGGTTTCGCGGCCAGATGTGCTAACCGTTACTTCACAGGTGTGGACGAGGGAAGGAGAGGTCGAGCCGTACGATAAACACGAGGGATGCACAAGGTTTTAGTTACAATTAATTATATTAATTAACATTAATTGACATTATATTTTCCAAAAAGAGACAAAATAGAAGAACACAAGTTGCATAACATCATCATATACACATTTTAACAAACAAGGAATTGTAATGTTGAAATAATTCAATATAACAAATCAAATTTTGCTACTTAGTCTATATGATTTTGTTTTGAAATAGCATTTCATTCTCTGTATGACTAATATAATACCACCGTCTTCTGTACTGTACCTGAATAAATTGAACTTTGAGAAGGGATAATTATTATATTTAAGAAATAGTGTTGTCGCTTCAGACCAATATACTATAGTTTTGTTAATTCGGCTACAGAAGACGGTAATATTATGTTAGTCATAATGAAATTTATGACCGTAAAAAATGCTGCTTGAAAGCAACATCATGTAAGTAGCAAAATTTGATTTGTTATATTGAATTATTTCAACATTACAATTGCTTGTTTGTTAAAATGTTGTATGATAAAGTTATGCAATTTGTGTTCTTTTGTTTTGTGTGTTTTTTTGAAAATATAATTTCAATTAATGCTCCAACATAAATGTTGTAACTAAAACCTTGTGCATCCCTCGTGCTTATCGTACGGTTCGTCCTCCCCCACACGTTACCTACACTTTCTCTACGTTTTCACTGTGCCTAAACGAGACGTTCTATTGTATTTGTAACGTGTACAAGTGCAATGTCGAAACACCAGTCGTATTATTTGCATTCACCGTTGACATCCTGTGATGTTGAACGGTCGTTCACAAAATATAAAAACTGTTTGAGTGATCGACGCAGGACGTTTCAGTTCGCAAATCTTCGGATGTATTTTGTTGTTCATTGTAATGCCGGCAACGAAGCCGAAGAAGACGGAACCTTGCATGTATAAGGTATGTATTCATGTACTTTATTTTCAATCATAACCAGACTGTACTATCTTTGTTTATGCCCGCAGTGTGTGCCCGATACCGAGTGTGTAAAAGCAATAGTCAATGCTTGCGTACATTGATTGCTAAAATATCCTGGTTCCTCTCTCTATTTATAATAATTATATATTTTTTTCGTTCCGTGTGGGGATGCTGACCTCCCAGCGGGCTCATCCCAACACGGCGCATCGGGGAATGATCACGAGATATGATGCGTACCGGAGAAATAAATACTGTACCTCGGTGTGAACCAAAACCAGCAGCTGCTGTCTTGTAGCATATGGAGTCGACTCTCTAAAGGCTAGAGGGAGATAACCTAAATAACATATAACCTGGTCCTCCATGTTGGGGATTGAATATAGGGCTGACAAATCTGTTCCGTTAAAACTATTGATGCTAATATCTCTAAGAATGAAGCCGGTCTGCTCTCACTCATTCATTAGTGAGGGGATGGAGAGAGGTCAGAGTGCAAAAAAATGGTTAAGAAGGCTAAAACCCATCCTGGATTGTGAAGCCAAGAGAAGGAGAGGAACATATATTTGTTATATTGAGATTATATTTAATTTGTGAACTGGCATTACTGTTTTTTTACTTTGTTATTTAACGACGCTGTATCAACTACGAGGTTATTTACATCGGTAAAATTGGTGATAGCGAGATGATATTTGGCGAGATGAGGCCGAGGATTCGCCATAGATTACCTGACATTTGCCTTATGGTTGGGGAAAACCTCGGAAAATACCCAACCAGCTAATTAGCCCAAGCGGGAATCGAACCCGCTCTCGAATGCCACTCCGGATCAGCAGGCCTTAGCCGACTGAGCTACACCGGTGTCTAACGGGCATTATGACTTGTAAAATTTTTAATTTAAAAATAACTAACGAAGAGATTAGTGGAGTGCTTCGTGTGAAGAATGGCATTGTATTAGGCAGAAACATGGTCATTGCGCTGAAATTAAAAGAAGCGAGTAGAAGCATTTGAAATGAGGGTATGGAGGGAATGGAGTGTTTGAAATGGACAGACAGAATAGGAAATAAGGCTGTGCTAGGAAGAGTGGGTGAAGAAAGAATAATGCTGAAACTGATCAGAAAGAGGAAAAGGAATTATCTGGGTCACTGGCTAAGAATAAATTGAAGGATGCACTGGAAAAACGTTGGAGGCAGAGGTGGTCTCAAATGATAGACAAAATTAAGATAAATGGATCGTATGTGGAGACGAAGAGTAAGGAAGAAAATAGGGAGAAAGGAGGAAAATAGGGAGGAAGGAGGAAAATAGGGAATATTGCAGAATGCTGGGTTTGCAGTGGAGAGCCTGTCCTTGTGAAAAACAATTATGAATGAATTATTTATATCCATTGATAAGTCAGCCAACAGCGGAACCTTATTATTAAAGCTGAGACACCTAGGACTGCATGACGATATCAAGTTAACTGTATTGCGATGTTTGTCGAAGGTAAACAGTATGAAGGGGTGGAGGAGTGGTTGCGTAGAGGCATGCGACTCAGGCAACAGAACACATTTGCGCTGTGTAGTGAACAGACCTCCAGGGTTGTATTATCTATCTTACGCAACGTGTAATATTTATAATGGCAGAATCATCAATTATATCAACAGTAAACAAGTTGATGGAGGAATTAGACACACATCATTTCGCAGTAAGTGGGATAAATATCCTATGAAATTTATGTAGCACAGAAATTAAAGATACGAAACGTAAATTCGTAACATTGTACTACGAAAAAACATAGAGCACAGATGAGAGTTTCAACTGAGGAAGGACAAGAATCGCATGTAAGTTAGAATTCAATGTGTACCACACAAAAAGATTTTTTCCACGATTTATGTAAAATGATGGTATGTGTCAATATACCAATAAATAACGTTGAAAATACACACTTTAAAAGTTTTATGCGAAAATACGTGAAAAAGGAACTCCCTTCACGGAAATACTATATACCGAAATGCTATTATGATGTTATATCTCGCATACAACTAAGTATAGGACATAGTAAAATAATGCATTTCCATCTATGAAAGCACAGACGCCGCTGGATGTTTTGTTACAAACGTCGTTACGGGCATTCTTCCACCAGACAAATCCAATAAAACTTTTTTATTAACCTCTGAAATTCATGAGAATGTGATCATTTAAATATAATCATAGTTTTTCAAACGCCTATGACTCTGTTATGGCCAGACGAAATAAAAACTGATAATATAGTTATTTTCATCACGGATGCTACATGTTAAAAGCAGATAAGGAACTTCAGCTACTCTAGCCTAAAGTATCCTAGCCCATGGGTTACATCGAATAGTCGAAGAAGTTCGTTCCTGCTACAGTGATGTGAACAGTTTCATATCGAATGTCAAAAAAATATTTTTAAGGCACCAGGTCGGGTTACTAAATTCAGTGAAATAGCTCCTGGAACCCCTCTACCGCCGCAATCCGTTGTAATGAGATGATGGACACGGCTGGATGCTGCAATCTATTTTGCTATAAAAGGGTTGAAGACGTAATCAAAACGTAAGGTAGTGTTACTGCAACAGACTCGACAATCCAGTAATGACGACGTGAACTGAGTTCCAGTTTGTCATGTGAGTATACACCTTATTCTCTGTTGTTTACTCTGTAGGACAGGGTACAGAGTCTGTACACTGACCTTCTCCGCTCTCTCTACTTGCTATGTTATAGTTTGGGTGCACGTAACTTAACGACAAACGTCCTAGATGTCCCAGCTTTACTTATTATTACGGTTCGAATAAAGTCGCTGCATCAGGATAGGCATCCTTGGTCCTGCTGAGAAGAGTCCTCTCACCCCTAGCTAAAACATTAGTGAATGGACAATACAGCCCTTGTTAATGTTTGTAAAGAAAATACACGGACGAAGGATGCCTATCCTGATACAACTACTTTATCTGAACCGTATATTATAATTTCGATAAATTTAGTGATTATTTGATGAAAGAGTAATGGAACGGAGAAAAATTCTTTCCGGCGCCGGGATTTGAACCCGGTTTTTCAGCTCTACGTGCTGATGCTTTATCCACTAAGCCACACCGGATACCCACCCCGGCGCCGGACAGAATCGTCTCAGATTAAGTTCCAACTCTTGGGTTCCCTCTAGTGGCCGCCCTTTGTACTACGTCATAGATGTCTATGAACGTAGGACTGAAGTCCACACATGTGCTGAGGTGCACTCGTTATGAGTGACTAGTTGGCCGGGATCCGACGGAATAAGCGCTGTCTTAAATCACGAAGTGATTTACGCATATGTCCGGCACCGGGGTGGGTATCCGGTGTGGCTTAGTGGATAAAGCATCAGCACGTAGAGCTGAAAAACCGGGTTCAAATCCCGGCGCCGGAGAGAATTTTTCTCCGTTCCATTACTCTTTCATCGTATGAAGACGCAGAACATCTGCATGGAAATATCATATGTACTTCGGTACATTAAAATAATATATTAGTGATTATTGTTTTACTAAAAATTCAAAATCAGAATTAAATGTATTTTCATAAAAGGATTGGAATTTTCTCGTCATTCATTCTTTTATCATTTAATTAAATCATTCATCCATCCATCCATCCATCCACCTATCCATCCATCCATCTACCCACCCATCTGCCTATACATACACCCTCCCAACTAACCACCCACCAACCCATCCATCCATCCATCATCCATCCATCCATCGCCCCTATTTTATTAATGTATTTCTTAGAATAAGTCCATGTTTCAAGTCTCAGTCTCGCTCTGACAGCGCTTGGGTGAGGTTGTGCGAGCGAAGCTTTGCTATGTACGTCCAGTTTGATATGTACATAGAGTAATAGTGATCTGAATATGAGTTCTAAAATTAATGGAGTGAATACCATGAAAGCAACATTCAACAACGAACAACAACGACCAACAGCAATAGAAATTCATCAGTGGATTGCAGAATCTTTACAGGTACGAGAATCGGACTTGCAAGCTATTCAACTAGTTAGTAAAGAGAATGCGATTTATTTGAAATTTACCAGTAGCAGTTTGTATGAAAATTATTTACGGAAACATGAAGGTACAACAACTATAAAATTACAAAATGGTGACATTGTGTCAGTTATAATAACATCAGGAGAGGACGACATGACTACAGTTAGGGTGTTTAACATTCCACCGGAAGTGCCAAACGACAGGATTACCAATATATTAATGAATTATGGTAGAGTGCAATCAATCATTAATGAAAAATGGGCACATAGATACCGATTTGCCGTCGATACTGGTATACGTATAGTACATATGTCAGTTGAAAAACCTATTCCATCCTCCTTAATAATTGCTAACTATGAAGCGTATGTTACATACGTCGGGCAAGAAAAAACTTGTTACCAATGTGACAGTGTTTCGCATGTTCGTTCTCATTGCCCACAACGTATCTTCCGTCAGCCCGTTACTGTAGCTCCAAGACAAAAGCTTACCTTTAGTGATATACTTCAATCGCGAATGTCTACAGATGGGATACTCGGTAATCCCCTCGAGAATGAATCACACGGACAGGCGACTGCCCCATTGCCCTCTACCTTCACTGTAAACAAGACCAATGACCTCGAGATGTCAGCAACTCAACAGGAACAACTATCCGACAGACACAGAGACACAGCAGTTGATTGTCCCGAGTTAGTCGACAAGATTGACGTATATCGGAACACTCAACCAAGTACACATGACGAAGTTACTAATATACAGATCGGATCTGAAACTGATTCGGCTGACGAAAACGACATCACACTAGTTAATGAGAACAATTCAACTGAAAATTAAGACGAGATTCCCGATGATAAACGTCGTAAGAAAGAACCTTCTGAGCAAACTTCAAAGCAAACAAAAAGTAGTTCACAAGAAACTAGAGATAGACTTTCACCTCATGTGATAAGTGAAATTCACAACCCACAACCAATGATTCAAGATACAGGAGCTGATCCAAATGAAGATGAGGGGAAGATCACTTCTTCTCAACCGGATTGCATCCAAGATCCCCGACTACAAACACTAACAGCGACGAATAGCACCATGTGGAGAGATGAAATGGAAGTTGTAAATCTTAACCTTTCCAGGGAAATAGGAAGTAATGACCATGGACACGTAGACAAAGCTCCTGTCAAATCTACAAAAACATATACTAGTAATAGAAAGCATCCATATAAATCAGAAGAAGGCAAATCCTTTCTTCCTACTTTAAAAAAATCATAGGTAACTACTACTTGAGTATTTCTATAACACATGTATACGGCGCATACCGTATGCTATAATATTCGGCTGCTCTTTATGACGCTCACGTTGATAGTAGCATCCTTAAATTTCGGGGTAGTTCCTCGCCAACAAAAATCCATGCTCTCAATAATTTTCTGAAAGCACACGATATCGACATTTTCTTTATGCAAGAAATACGTCACTTAGATTTTACTGGTATCTACAATTATAATGCTTATGCTAATATCGGAACCTACCCGTTAGGAACAGCTATTTTAACTAAACCTGCCACAGAACTATAATCTATTCAGAAACTTCCATCAGGACGAGGTATATGTGGCACGTACCAAAATCACACTTTTTGTAATATCTACGCTCCCTCAGGGTCAAATAAATATACGAAAAGGAATGATTTTTTTAGAGACGAGATTCCATACTTATTGCGGTCACTGCCTCAATATCTGATCCTTGGCGGTGATTTTAACTGTGTACTGCGAAGGGAGGATTGTACTGGAACATTTCGTCCGAGTAACACACTTCAGGTTTTAGTACAAAATTTACATCTCAGTGATGCCTGGATATCCAAGAACAAATGTGCAATTTACATTCTACACGAGTGTCTCCGCTTCTAGACTAGACAGATTCTATACTACGAAAGCTATAACGTCCAGAATACAGTCCATAGAAGTTTTACCCGCCATTTTTACTGATCACGAAGCGATTGCAATGCATATTTCCTTGGATGTAGCCTTCATTCCACAACGGAAATCTTACTGGAAATTAAACACTTCAGTTCTTCACAATTCTGATTGTATTAAAACCTTTAAGTATCTTTGGTCAACATGGCTCCTTCGAAAAAATAGATATACAGACATAGCCGATTGGTGGGATTCATATGTGAAACCACAGATTAAAAAATTCTTCCAGCAGGTTTCCTTTTCTGCATATAGAGATCAAGAAAATCTGCTAAATTTCTATTTTCGATGTATCTATGATATTCAGAAACAATCTCAACCATCACTAGAACGTCGTAAGCAAATGCATTTCTATAAAGCTAAAATTCTCAGAATTTACAGGGAACGTATGCAGGGATTACAAATTCGTTCTAAAGATACATATCACAATAGTAACGAGCGCATCAATCTATACCATCTGATCAAGATGTCACGGAGACGTCGAAGTGGTATGATTTTACATGTTAAGAACAAGAATGGCCAAGTAGTGAATACACAACCGGATATCGCTAGGTCATTTAAAGAATATTATACAGAGATTTTTCAAGATAATTCCTCACATAATTATAGTCTCAATTCACTCAATTTACCTAATCCGATACGTTTAGATGCACAAGAAAATACTACACTAGAGATGCCGATCAGGAAGGAGGAAATTCATGAAGCTTTACTACAGGGTAAAAAATCAAAAATACCAGGGTCTAATGGAATGCCACATGAATTCTATTATGTTTTTTGGGACTGCATAAGTCAAGAGCTTACTAATGTGTATAATGTTATTTTACAAAGAGGCCGTTTATGTACATTACAAAAACAAGGCATCGTGGTACTAATATTAAAGAAAGGAAGAAAAGCAAACTCAGTGATTATCGTCCTATCACCCTCCTTAATTATGATTACAAGCTCCTGGTTCGTGTTTTGACGAATCGTCTTAAGCAGTTCTTACCGAAATTAATTCACCCTACACAGAGTTGTGGTGTCAATGGACGCTCAATATTTGATGTCAATTGTGCGTTGCGAGATGTAGTAGCACACTTAATTATGTCAATAAAGCAGCTGTCATTGTGTCCTTAGACTTCCGACGAGCATTTGACAGCGTGCAGCATAAGTATTTATATGAAGTTATGAGATGGCATGGTATAAGTGAAAAAATGATAGACTATGTGCGGTGCTTGTACACCGATACGTGTTCTGCCCTACAAATCAATGGCTGCCTAACTTCCAATATTTCTGTAACACAATCTATTCGTCAAGGGTGCCCTGCCTCCATGGTATTATTCTCTCTTGTGTTAAATCCTCTCCTCTATCTTCTGAATGACAGGTTATCTGGAGTGAGCATAGGTTCACATACACTTACAGTTCAAGCGTATGCTGACGATGTGAGTGTTGTTTTATCGAGTGATAATGATATACAGAAATTATGGGACCTAGTCGCACCCTTTAAAGATATTGCAGGTCTTGAAATCAATACCGAGAAATCCTATGTACTACCTATAGGTCCCTTGGCTGAACAACCTAATGTATACCTCTTGACGACCGTGGACAACATGAAAATCCTTGGACTCATTTATCATAGTCAAGTCAAAATGATGCAGAGCTTAAACTGGAATCCCATTGTGCATAAAATTAAAACTTTAGCAAAGGACATGTATCAGCGTGACATTAGTCTTTATGAACGTATATAGGTTGTGCACACATATAATCTCAGTTATGGTACATTGAAAAAGTTATTATTTGTCCTCAGAAGCATGTTCGACAAATCACAGTGGCCATCTTGTGGTATATTTGGCGCGGATATATATTTAAGGTCCCGATTTCGACGTTATATCTTGACCCAGAACATGGAGGCCTCGGTTTATGGAATATACATTTAAAATGTCTGAACTTATTCTTATATAGAGGTCTGCAAATGGAAAAACAAAATGCCAAGTTTTACAGCTGCCTGGTTTTCTGAATGGAGAAATTCTATGGATTTGCAAATCCCTCCCAACTTAAGTCTCATACCTAAACATATAAACTACCTCCAAATATATCTTCTGGATTGCAGTTATTTACAAGATCAATTGCAATAACTAAACAGAAGTCATAATTACAACTTGAAGAGATGTATAATAAATTGGTAACGTAAATGCGCATAATGAGGAATAACCCAACCAGTGTTAACTTCAGTCGTATTTGGAAGAACATTAGTGCGTCAATTTTATCCGCGATAATAAAATCTACTTGGTTTTCGGTGGTACATGACATCATACCTACTCGGTTACGACTGTTTAGAATTCATCTTTCCCAAGATGACAAGTGTCTCCACTGTGGACAAACTGAAACCATTGTACATAAACCTAGCGAATGCATCAGAGTTCCAACCAATTTGGTATCAACTTACACTATATCTGCAACCGATAAAGATCTCAAGATACACTTGGTTTAAACCAGAAACTCTTATCCTACCGGATTTCCTTCTAGCTCATCGCTCTCGGCATTTCTCATGTGTGTGGATGCTTGCACACACGGTGAGTTTTGTATTGTGTTCTCCAGAGGATGTGTCTATTGACACATACAAAAATTACATGCAAACTGAAAAAGAAAAACTGTTGAACAGAGGCATAACCTACAAAAATTATACACAATTTCTGAAATGTATATAATAATTTGTATCCTTTTTGCCTATCTTCTTACTGTATATAATGTAACCCTGTAATATAAGAGAAGAAAGAAGAAACAGAAACAGAAATAGAATTTTGTTTGGAATAATAAAGAAGGCCATGTGAAAAGAAGGGCACGAAGAGGGCCATGCTGAAAAGCTCATTTATTCAGCACTTTTCATATTTTCATTTCAATCAAAGTGGAATAACAATATAATTCCTTTTAATGTTATTTGGAATACAGTGCCCTTCTATATAAAAAAAGTGGATAAAGAAGCTGTGTTAGAACATCTGTATCCTTAAAATGAACCTAGCACAATTTTACATAATAGAAAGGCACAAATTTTATCTCTTTATAGCCACAAGCCACTTAGCAAGTACTTCTTCAAAGAGAACTTGTGAAGACAGATTGATGCCTAATTATAAACTTTTTCAACTACATTACTTAAAAATTATTGTGTATAGACTAGACATGTTACAGTTTCAATCTAGCCTCCAGAATTTAATTTTATTATTTTAAAGTGTGTGTACTTGTGAAAAGATAATTCAATCTACGTGTTATTACAATTATATGCCGCACAGGAAAACATCATTTTACACTATTTACCAGAGTCCGTGGATATCCAGAGTACCGCAATCGTTTGAGTCGGCAAATGCCGACAAATCCTCCATTGTTAGTCCAGCGCGCTATGCAGTATACAGTTTTATAGGGAAAGAATGTAATTTAAATGCGAAAAAATGCAATGTTGCTGTGTTCAGAACTGTTCACAGAGAACTGAAAAAAGCGCACATTTGTTTTCTCTGTGACAAGGTGAAAGAAATAAGGAAAAAGGAAATCTGTAACGATAAATTTAAAAAAGGAACGATCCACTACCTAAGCGAGCATACATTGTGAGATTAATGAATGACTGTATTTTGATATTTTTTTTTTTTAAATTGGGCCCCCGAAATATTTTCATAAAACTAATCTAGAATTTAAGTTATTTCAGCAATGATATTTCTACATAAAACAAATGAAAATCACGTACCAATTAGGATCAGTGTCAAATTTTTACCATCTTCTCCCTTTCAAATCAAGCTTTTCCGAATTTTATCCTATTTGCTATTTGCAAGAATGACATAATATATTTGTGAAGTTCTGAATTCATTCTTGAGACAAGATTGTATTGCTTGGCTCGATTGGAAAATACAGAGACCGTAGAAACTAGAAACCCTATTAAGGTTAGACTGATGTGAAATTTCAATTTTCTAAATTATTCTAGGTAGATCTCTGAAATTTTGTACTTTTAATTTGTAATTTTAAATTGTGCAAATTTAGGTATTCAAAAATTGCTACTATTACGGCCAAAGTTTTTCTACATACTTGTCAGACTTTCAGAAACAAAACGTACTATATAATTTTCCTTTTATTTTATTAAAAAAAAATAATTAAAAATATTTAATGCACTAAAAGTGTAAAAACAGAAAAAAAAAATTCAACTCGAGCGTAAAAAAATTGTATTAAAAATACCTTTTATTGATATTCTGGCTGATATATTATCAGGCAGTACATCTCACTTGACGATATGTGTCAGAGGAAGAACAATTGTTTGTTTGCATATGGAGTCTAATTAGTGGAATATGTAGCTAATCGGCGAAGTATGCATTGGAGGGAGAAAGGAACTGGCCACCCTACCCCATTATCTCCTGGCCTAGTTGTCTCATGAGTGATGCCTTATCGGTGGTACTTATGAGATTCAAACATGTCTTCGGACATTTGACTAAACAACAGCAACAACAAAAAATATGTTAGGTATAATCCTGATAGTAAGTTTTGTTAAGAATATATTCAAAAACTCCTCTAATGATTATTGTAATACAGTAAACTCTATGTAAACTGTAAGAATTGTTTATGTATTTTCGCGATATGACTTCCTAAGCTAAAACGACATAAAATAAATAAATTTAAAAAAAAACCTCTACAAAAAGTCATGCACGTAGTACAAAATCCGTAGAAAGAGTAGAATTTTTAGCAATGCAAAATTTACAGTAAATTAAAGTGGAGACAATTCACTTCAAAGTTTTGGATGATAATAATGAACCAGGTCTCTGTCTTTTTTATTTTCTAGGCATTTTGAAACATACAGACCTAGCATATTATATACAGAACTTAGCCTTATATACACTACCACGCTGTGCACACCTAACCTACACTAGTAAATAAAGGTGACTAAAAAACTAAGTAAACTTATGAAAACACTATAATAGATAAATATTATTTACAAATCACTATAGACTGTAGACACTATTATAACACTAACAATAAAACTATTAGAAACTTGTAAATATTTCTTGTATCACAAACAAAAACCAAGCATGAAAACACGTTGTTATGGCTATTAGCAACAAGTGGAATTTTCCTTTGGACAAGAGTTGTGCTCTCCTTTGTAACTGAATATCTTTTAAAGAAAAGCAGATTTTGAAGTAGGCCTAACACCTGTTGGATTCTATGAAGAAATATTTCGAGAAGTCGAGAAGCTACACTGGCTCAATCGGAAATCTAATATAATAAATAATGTATGAAATAGAGCGTAATTTCCAAAATGGTCACAGAATTCAGAGTGGAGGTCGTGGACGGAGTATTTAAATTAACAGTCAGAGCCCGCAGCCTTTTAAAAATGTGACCCTAAATAGCTGATAGACCGGTCGCATGGTCATGAAAATTGGCAGAGGGCATCTTTAGAGCAAAAATGAATTTTAAAAGGTAAAAAGAAAGAAACGATTTTTTGACCCAAAATGACAAAACCTCACGTAAATGTATCCTTGGGAACATTATACTGAAATTACTAACTTCTATATTTTTAAAGCAAAATTCACAAAATGTTTATCAGTAGTATATCTGGTTGATAATAAGACATGTACAAAATTTCGTCTCTCTTCAATAAGTGGTTTGCATTTTATTAATAACTTAATAGAATAAAATTGTATTGCTTTATACAAAAAGTCCCTTGCATCACAATTTACATTATTTTTAATTGATATTCACTTATATGATTCTTTATATACATTGGAACAAACATTACTATTGGAATTTACTGTACAGCGAATGGGTAAATTACTAGGACATTTCATGGCTATTAATTTTTTATTTTTTTATAATAAAAAATTCCAGTAATTTACTAATTAATTTTACAGTAAAACCTTATAGTAAGCTTTGATTGCATGTACGTAAGGATCTATATAAGTGAAAATCACTTAAGAATAATGTCAATTGTAGTGCAAACGACTTTTTATATAAAGCGGTTCAATATTTTAATAGAATAATTAATAAAATGCAAAACACGTATCATAGGCGGATGCAATTTTGTACACTTGTCACTATTAAACAGATATACCAGTGATCAAAATTTGGTGAATCTAGCTTCTTAAGTATGGTAGTTACTGATTTCACTGTTGTGAACTCTTAAAACTAATGAACTTCGCGAAATTTCAGTACAGTGTCCCCTTATATGCGGAAGCCGGAGAGTTCGCACGAGGAATGTAGTTGCAAATGTTTAGATTTATTGTTATTTTATTTGAAACATTGTTGTTTTAATTTGTTACTTATAATTTATTAAGTTCTTGTTACTGTAATACGTACAACTGTGACGTTTATGAAGGAGTGTATTGAACACTTAAATGTATATTTATGCTATTATAATTATCAAATGAAGTTTTTTTTACATTAGTATGTTGACTGACAATGTTCTGTAATGTAAGAAGATCCTTTAGACGTTTTTGCCCTTCAAATTAAAAATATCTTAGTTTTACTTTAAAAATTGCTATTCCTAGCGTGTTGAAAAGGACTAACAATGGCGGCCGACTCGGTGATTGCGCTACTCTGGTATATCCACGGACTCTGGTCTAGTCCTCGGGATGAAGTTGTTAAGGTTCGTGACACTTTTAATGACATGGAAATATGGAAATCTGATAGGTTACGAAAAATAGGAAAAAAGTTTCAAGATATAAGCAAAGTCGGTCTTGTTCCCTTGAAATATGGTCCAGAGAGATTGAGTATTGAGAAAAAAAAAAGATCTGTTGGCTATGTAATAATATCTCAAAGAAGAACCTACTCATTTCTATAAGGACATATTAGGTGTACCTTAATAGCATTACGTTACGTTTAGTGAACGTAACACTTTTTGTTGTATCTCACTTTTGTTTAAAATGTATTATAAGTTATGACACAATATATTCCTTCTAATTATGACAATATTGTTCAGTAATTTATTTATTTATTGGGTTATTTTACGACGCTGTATCAACATCTAGGTTATTTAGCGTCTGAATGATATGAAGGTGATAATGCCGGTGAAATGAGTCCGGGGTCCTACACCGAAAGTTACCCAGCATTTGCTCGTATTGGGTTGAGGGAAAACCCCGGAAAAAACCTCAACCAGATAACTTGCCCCGACCGGGATTCGAACCCGGGCCACCTGGTTTCGCGGCCAGACGCGCTGACCGTTACTCCACAGGTGTGGACTTGTTCAGTAATATCTGTTCTTGGTATTTAGTATTATTTTTTAGTTTTCAGATCATATTCACAGATAATATTACATTTTCCTTGATTTTCTCAAAACTTACATGTTTTATTAATATTAGAGCAGAAAAATTCGCTCCTACGCCGGGGAGCGAATCCGGGTCCTTGGTTCTACGTACCAAGCGCTCTCACCATTGAGCTACGCCGAAGTCCAATCCACAGGACCGGATCGAACTCCTCTCCTCCAGTGTTTTTCCCTTTGTGGTCTGACTCCAAGTTGGGCATGTATGTTGATATTTTATATATTAAGTCAACTGCCATTATACAAGGAGCGCAATCAGCTGAGTGACTTGGTGGCCGGGATTCCACAATAATATGCACAGTAATCTGTACAGAAATATGCATGTTGCTAGAACAATCTACGTAAAGATTATTATTTTTGATCCTACAGAATATATCTGTTATGGTAACAAAGGGAAAAACATTGGAGGAGGGGAGTTCGATCCGGTGCTGTGGATTGGACTTCGGCGTAGCTAAATGGTGAGAGCGCTTGGTATGTAGAACCAAGGACCCGGGTTCGATTCACGGCGCCGGAGCGAATTCTTCTCCTCTAATATTAATTGTTAGCATAGCAGATACATTCTGTAGGACCAAAAAATAATAATCTTTACTTACATTTTTGAACTTACGCTTGCAGGTCATTTTATGTCCATCGTAGAATGTCCATTACATGAATGTCCTGTCGATATTAGGTCTAATGACAAAAATGTCCACACTAAATATAGATCCAAAGACAAAAATGTCCACACTAAAAAATATGTCCAGTTTTCTTATGCCAAAATGTCCACGCAATAATATCTATCAGTGTCCATATGTTGAATTAATTAGATATTAACATTAAATTGTTAGAAAATTAAATAATTTTAATAGCAGTTGCAGCACAAATTTATTAATGAAAATTGTTACTACATGTGTGCAAGTAAGTGAGGAGTCACAGAATTTACACGATTTCATCAAGTTAAGAAAATTACATCATTCCTGCTCAAGAGGAACCGTAATGTTTAATTTTCGGTGGTATGATATTGCTCTGAGGTAAAGCTTCACATTCTCCTGATCCTTATATTTCCGAGAAGATCGTATTATTTGTAGCACCTTTTTTCCTTCTTATACGGAGAAGGGACCCGAAGGCTTAAGATACGTTTTCCTCGCTGCGACTATTGCGATGATCGTGCAACGATAATCGTTGAGCACTATTTCTATGTATTTCCTATGGAGCTGTTTTCCTTCGAGCGACTGCCGCTGGAGTCGTTAACGACGATCGTACGTCTTGAATAGTCGTTCAGGAAAAGGTTGAATATAATCGTCAGCCGTTAACGTTTATTGTGAGAAAGACGTGTATCATGGCTCCTTCGTTTTCTGACGCGGATGATGAAATTCTTCTCGAGGAAGTGGCGAATCATCCCTCACTGTGGCAGCTGTCACATGCGTCCTACAAGGATCAAAGGGTCAAGGACAATATATGGGCTGATTTTGTCAATAAAGTTGGAAAATTAAGTTATTAATTAAGTTATTTAAATTTTTATACAGTCTCTCTACATTATTGAGCTCAAGCAGACGGTGTTTTTTTCGCTCTTTTCATCCCATACGTATGGAGAAGTATTTCGTCTTCCATCTCCTCAATCAAAGGTATTTACGTAATCTTTTACGTCTACTCATTAAACTCATTCTGTTAAACACAATCTCCCTTTAGAACAGCCGTGGCGAAAATGTGATTCACAGCACATTGTGGCTTGCAATGATAGCTATGCATTTCTCTTGCTTCCTACCTTCTCCAATCCCTACCCTCTCACTCACTGGAGTCAAACTCCGTTCCATTTGTATTTGTCTCTGACCTGCGAGTGGCATATAGTCGCAATGTCTCTTTCGAAACCATGTACCTCTACAAAAACGAAAGTTTCAAGTAGGATGGGAGGACGTGTTTTTCTTTTTGTTGCCAATATGATGAGAATATTAAATGTATGATTTGTTCACAAGTATTACGAGGAAAACGGTTGTGTAACATAAAACGGCATTATACTACATGTTACTCATGAAACATTAAAAGGTTAAGTGTTATTATTATTATTATTATTATTATTATTATTATTATTACCTCTGTACGTCGATCCTTTTTCAGCAGATGTACGAATAATACGGTTAGATCTTCAATTTCAACTCGCAGATTTACAAGTGATGTTAAATTAAAGTTATATGTAAGAACTTGAAAAAATGTTAAACTTTTCAAATCTTTGCCAAAAAAGTAAATATCCGAAGCTTCTTTCATTCGTTTGCTCTGTTGAAGCCATGTTCGCTATAACTTACGTTTGTGAAAAAATTATTTTCGACAATGAAAATAGTAAAAACCAAATTTAGATCACGACTGACAGACAAATACCTTCGTGATCAACTACGACTTGCAGTAAGTAACATAATTCCTATTTTGAAACTCTGTCGCAGAGACATTCTGAAGACAGTTAATTTTAGGTTGTGATAATGTGTCCTATGTTTTCTTGTTCATTTCTTTCTTCGTTACACGTACTAAACATCAGTTGTAGCCTTGTACTGTATAAAATTATATTCGATTGCTTGACTAAGGAGAATGTAAATCCGTTAATAAGTCAGACAGTTGCTTCACTTCCCCTTCGGGTGTCCGCCTCTCTCCATAGGTGCTATGCACGTTGCAGGTTACACAGTGGCTCAGCGCACGATCACATTTTCGCTGCTCTAGAACGATGCGATTGCGAATGAAAACACGCGACTAGTGAAAAATCAAGAAATCGTAGACGCTCCGAGCAAAATGGTAACCAACTATTATTGTTCAACATTTCATCGTTCAACAATAATCGTTGAACGATCATCGCAATAGTCGCACCGAGGAAAACGTACCTTTACACTGCAGCCTGAGGCTTATTGTGCTTACCACTCCTATTCTGTGAATGATTGGGTAGCTGAACGGCCGCGTTCTTGTACGGGTACAGCATGCCGCACCGTGAACTTAACCCTGGATATTGTATGGATGATGATGATGATGATGATATGTGAATTAATGATGGAGAAACGAGTCCGAGGTCCATCACCGAAAATTACCTAGCAATACTGCTTCAATTGGTGGAGAGAAAACTCCGGAAAAAAACCCCAACCAGGTAACTTCTCCCAATCAGGATTTGAACCCTGGCCCACTCGTCTCGTAGCCAGACGTGCTAACCACTACTACACAACGGTAGCACACTTAGTTGATTTTTTCGTATTTCTTGTTTATTGGGTGTATGACATTCACATGACCAGCCTGTATTTGCAGTATCTGATGTGTTTCGTTTTGTTCTTGTCTCACGGGGTCGAAAATCACCAAATACTAACATGGTGGACATAAAACCAGTCAATTACGGTGTAATTTGACCTCCTAAATTCGAAAATTATAACAAAAATGCTTAGTTGGTTCTTGTTTTCAAGATTTTTGAACTTTATAATATTATAATATAATATTATAAATGATTTTCTCATTCTCCATCAAATAACAAGTAAATGTTTTTTTTCATACCTCCGAGGTCAAGGTAGCTGATTCTTATGGAAATTGATGTGCTGATTCCGAAAATGTCGTTGGATTTTTTCTATCTCGTATAGTTCAAAAGATACTCAAGAAAAGATATTAAGTAAAAATCAAAATTGTAGAAATTTTAAATATTATGTCATATTAGGTACATACATGTTTTTTTTAGCCTTTCTTCTGTATTTTACTTCTGGGGCATCCCTTATTACTGACCAGCAATAATCAGCAATTATCGTATTGCTCCATTTACCCTCATATCTTCTTTATAGAGTAGCGATATTTTGGTGAAAACATTTCCAATGTTCATCACTTTTCCGAGATTGTCAGGGAAGAAGTCCAGACGGGAGTGGAGGAAATGCATTTTAAGAGACATATTACATCCTATTCTATTGTATGCCATCAGCATATTATCCACTAATTCCCTGTATTTTGTCGCTTTGTTGTTTCCAAGAAAATTATGTGTAACTAACTGGAATGATTCCCAAACGATTTTCTCCTTGCCTGTTAGAAGTTCATGAAAATGTTAACCAAGCAATAACTTTCCAATTTGTGGACCTATGAAGATTTCCTCTTTGATTTTATAATCACTGAGTCGTGGAAATTTATGAAAGAGGTATCTAAAAGCTTCTCCATCTCTATTCATACCCTTTACATAGGTTTTCATAAGTCTCAGTTTAATGTGCAACACTGGTAATATTATTTTGGTCTCATCTATCAGTAACATTTTTAATGCCTGGTTCTAATTTCTGCCCAAGGGACCACAACCGTTACATAGGGTGCTATGCATAGACATTTCGCTAGCCTGCGCTAAGAGCGTGCTAAACTAGCCCCGGCTATTGACTGATTACTTGTACAGGATTCATATCATATCATATCGCTAACACTGGTTTATGAATACGAAAAACTTTAGTTCGCTGTTCATGCACCGGAAGCCCGCGCTAAGAATGTCTATGAATATGACCCATAGTATTTATCTCGTGCACGACTATTCCACTCACACAAAAAACAACAGTATTTTGTGTAACCCTGCTGAAGACATAATATTATGTATGTATGTATGTATGTATGTATGTATGTATGTATGTATGTATGTATGTATGTATGTATGTATGTATGTATGTATGTATGTACAGTATGTATGTATATATGTATGCAATTTACAAAGATTGTAAACATAGTGAAACGGGCCCCGGGCCTGAAGAGTAAAGATGATTATGCAAGTACAAATACGGAAAGAAAATTTGGAACTCTCTCATTATCCGTCTAAGGCGCGCTTCTTGTTTTGTTTACAAACGATACCGTCCTGATCAGAAAGAGAAAAAGGGATTGTTTGGGTCACTGGCTGAAAAGGAACTGCCTACTGAAGGATGCATTGGAAGGAATGGTGAACGGGACAAGATTTCGTGGAAGAAGAAAATATCAGATGATAGACGATATTAAGATATATGGATCTATGCGGAGACTATGAGAAAGCAGAAAATAGGAAAGATTGGAGAATGCTGGGTTTGCAGTGTTACACATATGTACGTATGTAGGAACAAGATCTTTGGGCCGTCCCACAGTGGTCCAGAATGCAAATTTAGCGGGACAAACTAATAACTTTTCAGCTATCTAACAGATTTGTATGAAATTTTACACAGTAGTTACAGGTAGCATATATGTTTTGTATACCAACTCTCGTTACGTTGGTATAAGGGGAACTACCCCTTACGTGGGGGCGCAATTAGACAAAATTAGTAACTTTTCTCCTATCTAACATATTTTATGAAATTTTACACAGTACTTACAGGTAGCATATATGTTTTGTATACGAGCTCTCATTACGTTGGCATAAAGGGAACTACCCCTTATATGGGGGCGCAATTAGACAAAATTAGTAACTTTTCTCCTATCTAACAGTCTTTTATGAAATTTTACACAGTAGTTACAGGTAGCATATATGTTTTATATACAAACTCTGATTACGTTGGTATAAGGGAAACTACCCCTTATAGGGGGCGCAATTAGACAAAATTAGTAACTTTTCTCCTATCTAACATATTTTTTATGAAATTTTACACAGTAGTTACGGGTAACATACATATTTTGTACACAAGCTCTCATTACGTTGCTCTAAGGGGGAACTACCCCTTATAGGGGGAGCAATTAGACAAAATTAGTAACTTTTCTCTTATCTAACACATATTTATGAAATTATACACAGTAGTTACAGGTAGCATGTATGTTTTGTATACAAGCTCTCATTACTTTGGTATAAGGGGAACTATCCCTTATAGGGGGCGCAATTAGACAAAATTAGTAACTTTTCTCCTATCTAACATATTTTTATGAAATTTTACACAGTAGTTACGGGTAGCATGTATGTTTTGTATACAAGCTCTCATTACGTTGGTCTAAGTGAAACTACCCCTTATAGGGGGGCGCCATTAGACAAAATTAGTAACTTTTCTCCTATCTAACAGATATTTATGAAATTTTACACAGTAGTAATACGTACCGTAGTACATTTCTTTTGTGTACAAACTCTGATTACGTTGGTATAAGAAGAACTGCCCCTTATAGGGGGATGCATTTAGACAAAATTAGTAACTTTTCTTCTGTCTAACAGATTTTCATGAAAATTTATACAGTAGTTACAGGTAGTAAACTTTTTTGTATACAAGCTCTAATTCTCTGGTTTGTTTTTGTTTCGACGTCATACTTGCTATAATGGAAAAGCTTTCTTGGGCAGCCACGACTTTTTCCAAAGGCAAGTTTTCTCTAAATTTTCATTACTATCACGATGAGAACATAATTTAATAAGTAGTTCGCTAAGACAATGTTCATTTCATTAAAAAGAAAACTCATATTCTTCATCCTCTTACTCTCCAACGATAAATTATCTTATGAAGAAAATGTATCATTTTAGGTACTGTTGCACTTTTTGGGCACTCGGGAAGATTATTTGATACATAATTAACAAGGTACTTCCTTGAATTCCCTAAATTTTACTTCGGAAGCAGATTCAGTTCACAAATATTTAAATAACTGTAGCCCTAATCGAGAAAAATTTCACTCCTGCACCTGGAAAGAAGAGTGCGCATAATTTATTACTTCCGCAAATCTGCGCACTTTAAGACTGCATTTAAAATAGAGTTGAATACTCGAGGAAGTGCAAAATATCATTTTGGGACGGAAGAAAGGGTGTTTTTTTTTTCTCTACCTTAGTCAAGTCTGCACTCAATGGTTACATTTATATTTTGTCCCGTGTCCATGCACGCTAATGTGACATGCTATAATAACATTAAATGTAACAAAAACAAACAATGTTACATACCTAAAGAACTACTTGACACGTTGATACGAAATATGAATGGAATCGACCACTTACAACAGAGTTACAGCACAAGGAAAACGGCAGACTCGCGGCGCTTGCTGAGTAAGAATGCTGGGTGGCGAAATGTGGCATGTTACCGGCCTCTTATCTCGCTTTGCAGCCATCTCCGCTGATTAAGGTTATCAATTGAGTGTTTCTCAGTTATACAGGAAAAATAATTTAAGGGTTTTATTTCATTTTTTACATGTCATTTTTCTACTTTTGTCCTCCTAAATATGGATTCTGGACTACTGTGGGACGTAACAATTTGTTAGAAAAGAGGGAAATTTTACTGCCTATCTCTCCTCTTCCTTAATTTGAGGAACTGTCGATGTTATGAAGTCCACCATTTGCTTCTTTACATCGATAGTATTTGCTCGAGAAAGAAGACTTCCATTGAAAAGGAATTGAAACATGTCCATTCGCGTCACTATCTGACTCATGCCTGGCAACGTAAAACATAAAAAATAGTTACCTTCCGCAGACCCACGCACATTAAGAGGAGTCTTATTACATAGATATGGGTGTAACGAAGAATATTAAACAATTTTAGCCCGAAAGAAAAGGGTTATTTTTTTCCCATCCTGTTGAATTTAGTTCTAAACTCGCTGAGACGCATTTTCTCTCTTAATCCAAAAATGAATTGTTTTATAGTGACTATTACACCCTTACTACTTTTGACCAATAAAACGGTACGAAAGGAGGTATTTCAACCAATCATGGCTGCTTAGCGCACAATTTTATCGCGTCCCTAGCATTTGTTTAATTTTATCGCGTCTCTAGCATTTGTTTCTTTGTTTGCCAACATTTGAAACTGCGCTGGTCTGGACGTCAAAAAAAAAAAAATATATATATATATATATATAATTACAAACCACTCCAGTCGATGCACAGCAACTTCAAATATGACTCGCATTGGCATTCAAGAACAAGAATTAATAAAAATCACTGGTCATACCTATGCATCTTCAGAAATCCGATTTACAAATAAATGAAGAGCACCATTCGGAAATCCTGAATAAGTTGAATACACCATGTAGGCCTAAATCAACGAGTTCCACTTCTATTACGCACACGTCCAATATAACATCAATTGAACCACCACCACCACATTCAAATTTGAAAATTGTACATTCAATAATTATTCCTTTTAAAATTATTCATTCGGAAATCCTGAATAAGTTGAATGCACCATGTAGGCCTAAATCAACGAGTTCCAATTCTATTACGCACACGTCCAATATAACATCAATTGAACCACCAACCACATTCAAATTTGAAAATTGTACATTCAATAATTATTCCTTTTAAAATTATTCATGTTTATTTTTTATGTCATCGTCGTTAATTAAAACTTTTCCAACACTTGTGTACAGTATATTAGTTAGGTTATGTTATAGCTTCTGCTATATAATATTATGGATAGTCACGTATCAGAGATTGTTTAATATTAAGATTTATTGAAAATCATCTGTCAAGTGACGTTGATTACCGGGATTCGGGTAATTGAAGTGGAATGCAACTGTTTTAATAATAAAAATGAAACTGAATCAACAAAGCCTTCTTGACTAGTAACATTGCCATCGTGTATAGATGGAGAACTTCTCGACGAGAGAGAAGGCTGTAGGGCTCTGAGTTCTGCAGTCACAACTGGCCTACGTCTATGTTCATGATACAAACGGAGTGGGCTATGGAAATTCAGCTCTCCTTGGCAACGGTTTTGTCGTGAATTGTTTGTATCTTTCTGACGAGAAATAAAAACTGTTCTTGAGTTTCAATTATTCAGTATATTGTATTCTAGCTACAATATTGGTGACCCCGACGTGATATGAACACGCACGAAGATACAGAGCAAAGTCTTTTACGAACTAGTAGTGGTGACAGAGTCGTTGTGTGTGCACAACGTATTGAGAAACCTCCTCCATTCTACAAGGACGGTCCAGATCTATGGTTTGCAGTAATGGAAAATGCTCTCAGTTTCGCAGGGATTACTCGAGATCAAGCAAAATTCCAATATATAGTAAGTAACGCTGATCATACGTTTATTCCAATTATAGCAGATTTAATTAAATCCCCACCAGCCACGGGCAGGTATGACGCTATTAAAACACGTATCATTGCCGCTTTTGCTGAACCAATCAACAAAAGACTCAATAGATTATTGAGCGGCATACCTATAGGAGAGAAACGACCGTCCCACTATCTACAAGAGCTCAGAAGTTTAGCTTCCGGTCATTTAGGTGAAGAAGTCCTCAAGTCACTCTTCTTAGCACAACTAGCACCCACTGTTAGAATGTCCTTGCTTTGCAGAGAAGAGGATAGCATTTTTAGCTGACAAGATGCAGGAGACGAACGTAACAACTCAAATGTCAATAGCTCGGCAAGAACCCTTTACATTATCGACTATTGTTGACTAGGTTATGGAATTGAAAAGCAAACTAGACGAGTTATGCAAATTGTCAAAGTACAAATCTCCTCATTTTAAAAATAACGGCGGGTTGTCATCCGATACCCTGCGAAGTAAACTTTACAAACAGAAGAAAGATAAAGTTTGCTACTATCATTTTAAGTTTGGAGCTAACGCGAGACGATGTGTACAGCCTTGTTGCTGGAGCTTAGAGAAAAATTCGGAAAACTAGTGACGTCGTCTGGAGTCGAGGCGGTCCATGACGAGAGATTTAAAAATCGTCTCATTGTTATAGACAAGATTAATCACTTGAACTTTCTCGTTGACACGGGAGCTGATTTATCTGTTCTCACCCGTTCTAAGGCAAACTTCATCGGTAAGCAACCAGCTGATTTCAAACTATATGCAGCGAATGGGTCGGTCATAGATACCTATGGCGAGAGGCTCATTACACTGGACCTTAATCCAGGACGCCAAAATCCATGGAAGTTCACAATTGCTAACATTTCTCAGCCTGTACTTGGAGCTGATTTTTTGAAACACTATGGCATTCTAGTTAACCTCAAGCAGCGAAAGCTTACAGACTCTTCAACGGCCAGAGCTACAATTGGCAAGTTAACCACAGTTGCTTTGTCAACCTTTTCTACGATAGCTAGCGGAAAATACGAGCTGTTATTGCGAGAATTTATTGACATAACTAAGGTTCTGCCATTTATTGGTCCAACAAAACATGGTGTGGAACATCACATCAAAACGAAGGGCTCACCTATCAAAGAACGTGCTCGACGTCTTACATCTGAGAGGCTTAAGGTCGCTAAAGCGGAGTTTGATTATATGCTATCTCAAGGTATCTGTACTCCCTCGAGCAGTCCCTGGGCGAGTCTTCTTCATCTCGTTTCTAAAAAGAACGGAGGATGGAGATCCTGTGGTGATTACCGTCGTTTAAATGCTACAACTATCACTGATAAGTATCCAGTTCCTCATATACATGACGTAACTCAACGGCTAAACGGTTGTACCATTTTCAGTACTCTTGACCTTATCAGAGCCTATCACCAAGTACCCATTGCTCCAGACGATCGCGCCAAGACAGCAGTAATAACGCCCTTCGGTCTTTTCGAATTCAACGTCATGACCTTTGGATTACGTAATGCTGCGCAGACTATGCAACGTCTAATGGATAGCGTACTTCGTGGACTTGACTTCTGCACGTGTTACATCGACGACTTATTGATAGCATCGAAAGACGAGGGCCAGCATGAACAGCATCTTCGTCTTGTTTTCCAGAGGTTGCGTGAACATGGACTTTCTATTAACTTATCCAAGTGTTCTTTCGGCGTCAGTGAAGTTAACTACTTAGGCTACACAATCAATAAACATGGTGTTAGGCCGCTTGAAGATCGTATTAAGGCAATTGCAGACTATCCCAAGCCTAAGACTATTGCCGACTTGCGCAAGTTTCTCGGTATTATTAATTTTTACAGGCGTTTCCTCCGCAATGCGGCGCAGATACAAGCCCCACTACATATTCATCTTCGCGGTGCAAAATATAATGACAAGCGTCTTATTACTTGGGATAGAGAGGCTGAAGAAGCATTTGAACTATGCAAACAACAATTAGCAAAAGCAACTCTCTTAGTTCACCCACAGGACAATGCTACTCTAGCTCTTCGCACGGATGCTTCTGATCTTTTTTCTGGTGCCGTACTCGAGCAGTGCAATTTCGGTCGTTGGGAACCTTTGGGTTTTTTCTCTAAGAAGCATACCAATGCGGAAATTAAATACAGCACATATGATCGTGAACTGTTAGGAATTTACAAAAGCCTTAAGTATTTTCGTTGTATGGTTGAAGGACGAAGACTGATTATCGTAACTGATCACAAACCATTGATTCACGCTTTTAATCAAAGTGCAGAGAAAGCTTCGCCTAGGCAGCTCCATCACTTGGATTTCATTAGTAAATTTACGACGCAAATCGTCTACGTTAAGGGTGCAGACAACACTGTAGCAGACTGTTTGTCACGTATAGGTGCCATAGACATGCCGACGCTAATATCTGCAGAAGAACTCATGGCTGCACAGACTGCTGATGAACATCATCTTCAATCTGATTCGACCAGTTTAAAATTAACAAAAATTCCGCTGACTGAATCAAAGGAAGAACTTTATTGTGATGTTTCGACGCAGGTCATTCGACCTTACATCCCATCTTGTCTTCGTAAGAAAGTTTTCGATAACATTCACAACCTGTCTCACCCTAGCGGTAAAGCAACTGAGAAACTTATACAGCGCAAGTTTGTTTGGCCTAGAATGAATAAGGAAATTATGCTGTGGGCTCGTATGTGCCTTCAGTGCCAGAGAAGTAAAATAAGTCGTCACCACAAAAATGTGCCCCTACACATTCCATATGCCAAGCGCGCGGTTCGCTCACGTACATATAGATATCATTGGTCCGCTTCCAGTTGTCAAAGGTTTTCAGTATTGCCTGGCAATGATTGATAGATTCACACGATGGCCTGATGCGGTCCCGTTATCTGAAGTTTCTGCAGAGACTATTGTAGACGCATTCTTCAGGACTTGGATCGCAAGATTCGGCGCACCTGCCTCTATTACAACAGACAGAGGCTCGCAATTTGAATCTGCTATTTTTCGAGCGTTTTGTAATCTCTTTGGTTCGACAAAAATACGCACGACAGCCTTTCATCCCGCCTCAAACGGCATGATAGAGCGTTGGCATAGATCATTGAAAGCCGCTATCATGTGTCACACGGGATCTAAATGTTGGATCGATATCTTACCGGCTGTCCTACTTGGATTGCGCTCCAGCATCAAAGACGATTGTGACGCTTCGCCCGCAGAAATGGTTTACGGAGCGACGATAAGACTTCCGGGAGAGTTTTTCGTCGACGACCAAACCGAGCTGTCGCAGCGAGCCTTCGCTGAAAAACACAGACAGTTAATGCGCACTGTCAGATCGACCCCCGCTGCTCACCACTGCAACAGAAGAGCTTTTCAGCATAAGACACTATATACGTGTACGCATGTCTTTGTTCGTGTGGCAACTAAAGGATCCCTTGTAGCACCGTATGAAGGACCGTATAGAATTCTTCGTAGGATATCTGACTACGTGTTCGAAGTCGATATTCACGGGAGCCCTAAAACCATTTCCACAGAAAGACTTAAGCCAGCTTTCTATGAAGTCTTCTCTGAAGATGATGGGAGCAAGACCTCCGATCATCAAGGCCTAAGTTCTTTAAATCCCCACCATTCAGAACTTACCCTGGTGCAAGAAAAGTTTCGTGACTCAGCGTCACTGGGAGGGGAGTACATGTAGGGCTCTGAGTTCTGCAGTCACAACTGGCCTACGTCTATGTTCATGATACAAACGGAGTGGGCTATGGAAATTGAGCTCTCCTTGGCAACGGTTTTGTTGTGAATTGTTTGTATCTTTCTGACGAGAAATAAAAACTGTTCTTGAGTTTCATTTACTCAGTATATTGTATTCTAGCTACAAGGCATTGCTCACTACTGCCATGTAGCATGCATCTAGCGTAATATTTGTAATGATGAGATGGTAAAATAATACATTTGAAGACAGTTGTATTTTCGTAAGTCAATTAATATTTTATTGTATTGGAGTACTTCGTTACTTCTAATCTTTATGAACTTTCTTCTAATCGTGTAATAGTCAATTAAATCCCACTCGAGTTTTGATTTTCTCTAGATAAATCTGCTCGTGTTCCATTCGCAGATTTATCGATAAAATCAAAACGTCTAGTGAGATTACTGTTGATAAAATCAAAAGATGTTGATAAAAAATAGTACATAATTTACCTGAAGGACCAGCAGCCACGATGCCACTCAAATATTCACAATATACCACAGTAAGCACTTGCTATAAAAAAACGAAAAATCAACTGAAAGCGCTGACAATCAGCGACTGACGGCTATGTATATTTTGTTCCGTTTAACGGTGTTATTATTGCTCTTTTATCTCAGCTGATTTTATTAAAAGATACTTAGAAGTGCTACGCAGCTACCTGGCTATATTTCTACGTCAGTGTTTTACAATTTGAGCAGGTTGAGTTTTAGGGCAAATGTCCCCGTAAAAGTGAGAAACAGACCACTGTGGTCCGCTGAAACGATCGAGTGAGACCGTAACAGGCCACCAGCCTTAATACGTGATGATGATGATGATGATGATGATAATGATGATGATAATAATAATAATAATAAACAAACATGATATTATCAATTAACAGTTTCTATATTATTCAGTTTGCAATAAACAGATATGTTGTTTAGCCTACAATAAATTTGTACATGTCAAATAATACGTTGTTGAGGGCATAATAAATCTATAAGTGATATACGAATGATTCGACTAGTTTTTCATGAATGCATAATAATTAATCACATTGTTCACAGTTATGTTAGTTATGTCATTCATGTGAACCAGTCAAAGGTGTGAACCTCACGCCTGCAATCTTTTCTTATTCTGAGCGAATCATTTTATCTTACTACTAAACTATACAAGATGCAGCAGTCTGCAATACATAGGAGACAATGGCAATACAATTATTATTGTTAAATGTATTGTTCTCTGTTGCTTAGTAACATTGTTCCGTATTCTCTCCGCAATCATATTGTATTTTTCATTTAACCTCTGCTTTGTATTCTAGATTTCGGCCAGATGTCCCAAATTGTGGAATTTGTTGTTGTTGTTGCTCTGCCATATCTTCAACATTAGTTCATTGGGTAAGTATGCGTTTGTGAAATTACTTTGGAAATTGTATAAAACGCTGGATAAACTGCCAAAGAACTTCATGTTTCGCTGCAATAAAGAAACATGGTTGTGGACAAGCTTAAGTTTAGAAAGACAGAATTGAGGGGCTTAGAACAAAAAGCAGATAAGTGACATTATTTAAAAAAATGAGGTAAGTGCGTGTTGTGATAGCCCAAAAGGATGTTTCTTTGGGATAAAATCAGGTAAGTGATCACACTGTACAGTGCTGCTATATGGACATCATTTCACCAAACTAGTGTATAATATTCCATTGCATGTAGAACTTTAACTGTAATTTCCTCAAAACTAGGTTTCGTCACTTACCAGCTTTTTGTTCTAAGGCCCTCAATTGATTTCTTTTAATGTTTATATCTTTATATGAATATCTCTCTTCAACATTAATATACACAACTGAAGTTGTTCACAATTAATAATTTTACAACTAACTTTCTTGTTAAATGGTAACTGATGACCACAGGGTGTAAATTTAAAAAAAGAACAAGAGCAAACAAAACATGGAAGGACTGGAAGGGAGATTAAATTCTGCTTCTTCCACTCATCCTTTGATTAAGAAGTGCCTACAACAGGGCCGGGCATGAGAGCGGCTCCATTTAACCGGCCAGAGCTGTTCTCGCTCCGCAACGCAAGCCAGAGCAGAACGCTCACGCAGTGGCGGACTCGCATTACAGCTATCTTCCCTGCATTAATACAACAAGAGCCACGGTTGTTCTAGTCATTCAGTCTGTCAGTACATAATAGTTTATAAGGATATTACATCAAACCGTTGTACATTACAGAATTTATAACACTCTTATTAAATTAATGAAATAAACTTCGCTCTATGCACACACATAAATCATTAGGCTTATTTACATAACCCATATGCTCATACTGCAATCTCCTCACTACGGTTCTACGAGACAAGCGTATGGCTTCCACTTCCCCTACTTGCTGTGGACAGAGTTCATCCGCCAATATAATTAAACATCGCTTGATGAATTCACCTTCGTTGAATGTTTTCAATTCCCTTGCAATTTCGTGGCAAATTTTTGTAGCTAATTCTCATAGCCGATTCACTAAGTGCATTATTGTCATCCTGTTAATACATAATAATATATGATATGATATGATATGATATGATATGATATGATATGATATGATATGATATGATATGATATGATATGATATATGATATGATATGATATGATATGATATGATATGATATGATATATGATATGATATGATATGATATGATATATGATATGATATGATATGATATATGATATGATATATGATGAACTGTAATATACTATACTACGATATATCATAATACTTGTATAATTTAAAATTATATACAGTGAAACCTCTCCTTACGGACACCCCCAAGATACGGACACTCCTCAAATACGGACAGAATTTAATGTCCCAACTGAAATAATATAGAAATAATGATAAATTTAACTCTCGTTTACGGACACTCTCAGACACGGACACGGACAGCTGTTTCACAGTCCTAAAGCTTGCTTTACCTCCTAACTGCGGACAGAACTTGGACCTCAAGACCTAATGTGTTACAAAAATGGAAAATTTAGTTTTGAGAACTGTACAGAAATTCCTTGACATGAAAGAAGACAATAAGGGTCTCATAGGCTACCACTAGCTCACCTGGCCACCCCTTGTTAGCTGGAAGTGGGTGGATAAACAGAGTCATAAAATTTAACCTGTCTGATGGGTCCAAGGTTTCCGTGATCGTGAAACTGTATTCGACACATGATTAGGATTAGTAGGATTATTCTCTTCACTTCAATCAGTTGTTCTGTTTCGAGAGACATGGCATCTGAACGTAAAGGTTAAGATGAAAACTGTAGACGTAGAATACAATTGCATGGCACAGTATTGCATTTTCCTTTTTCGGTGTTATCTACTGTAGTTCAAAGTTGCAAAGAATTTACTGTAGTATACTGTATTTAGAATTAACTACAGTAATACATTTCATATAAAGCGTGAACAGATACATAATGCATATTATAAATTTACTGTTAGATTGGGAAGCCTCCCTCCCAATAAAGGACACCTCCCATACGCGAACAGATTGTTACGTCCCTTTGATGTCCGTATATGAGAGGTTTCACTGTATTACTAAATGTATAATAACTTATAATGCAATATAAATATCAAATAGATACTCTAATATAATGTACCTGAGAAACATTTTCTTTAAGTTGTATTAATTTATGGCGTTCATTACAAACATATTTGCCATATTCAGTAGCATGTTGTAAAGAATAATGCCGTTGGATATTGAACTTCTTAATCAGTTGGAGTGCTTTAAGACAAATTAAACACCTTGCTAATGCACTGCTCTCTACGAAAAAGAAATGCTCCTCCCATGATACATTAAAAGCATTGGGAGTAGCGGGCCGCTTTAATGTATGAGCGGAAGCTCCGTCTTCAAAGTTCGCCATCATACTGCAGAGTCACCACTGCACCGACATTGAATGACGTACAGTATGCATACGTCACAGCACTCGCAAGACCCGCTCTTTAAAGCACACACCGCTCATTTCTCAGAATCACGTAATGTGCCCAGCCCTGGCCTACAACATACATCTACAAGGAGAAATTAATCTCTAAGTATTTCATGAGCTATTTTTTGGTATTTTTAATTTTATTTATAGTCTTTACTAATTACAGTAGTATTAATTTTCGGGTTAATTTCTGAAAAATCTACGTAACTTTATGTTAAAAAGAAAATAAAACGAAGAAAAGAAAGCAAAGTAAAATAAAAAAGAGAAATAAATTAAGCAAGGATAAAGGAAAAAAAGAAAGGAAAAGTAAAGCAGAAAAGAAAAAACGAAAGGAAAGGATAGCAGAAAAAAGAAACGAAAGAAAAGAACAGAAAAAAGAAAGTAAAATAAAATGAGTGATCACCATCTGTTTGTAGATTTTTGATAGAAAAGCCGAGAAACATTTGTTGTATGAAGATAAATAAGGTAAGTAGATATAAAAGAAAATAAAAGAAGATAAAAAATGAACGAGAAAAAATAAAATGAGAAAACTAAAAAAATGAAAAAATATGAAAGAAAGGAAAAGGAATGGAAATAAGAAAAAGAAAAGAAGAAAACACAAAAGAAAAAGTAAAATGTAAAAGGAAAAAAAAAAAAAGAAAGGAAAATGTAAAAGGAAGGAAAAGAAAAGTACAAATTTTACTTATAGTCTTTACTAATTACAGTAGTATTAATTTTCGTCAGTGAAAGCCTGCTAAGTACTACATGTTGATACATGTTAAAATAAAAAATTCCAAAAAATAGTTCATGAAATACTTAAGATTAATTTCTCCTTGCAGATGTATGTTGTAGGCACTTCTTAATCAAAGAATGAGTGGAAAAAGCAGAATTTAATCTTCCTTCCAGTCCTTCCATGTTTTGTTTGCTCTTGTTCTTTTTTGAAACTTACACCCTGTGGTCATCAGTTGTCATTTAACAAGAACGTTAATTGCAAAATTATTAATTGTGAACAACTTCAGTTGTAAATCAAGCTTTCAGGTATAACTCCCTGTAAAGTTGATTTGAATAATTTTGAAGGAAAAATCGTTCCGGGGCCGGGCATCGAACCCGGGACCTTTGGTTTAACGTACCAACGCTCTACCAACTGAGCTACGCGGGAACTCTACCAGACACCGATCCAATTTTTCCCTCTATAACCACAGATCTCAAAGTGGGCTGACAGCTGTCAAGCAACCACAGTTGAGTGCAAAGGTCCCGGGTTCGATGCCCGGCCCCGGAACGATTTTTCCCTCAAAATTATTCAAATCAACTTTACAGGGAGTTATACCTGAAAGCTTGATTTGCATAATACACGTCACTGTTCGTTAACAGAAAGCCACAATTTAAGTCACACAGAGTTAGTGTGCACTCTACTTTGGTTGCTTTACAGCTGTCAGCCCACTTTGAGATCTGTGGATATAGAGGGAAAAATTGGATCGGTGTCTGGTAGAGTTCCCGGGTAGCTCAGTTGGTAGAGCGTTGGTACGTTAAACCAAAGGTCCCGGGTTCGATGCCCGGCCCCGGAACGATTTTTCCCTCAAAATTATTCAACTTCAGTTGTGTATATTAATGTTGAAAAAAGATATTCATATAAATATTAAACGAAATCAATTATTATGCCTTTCTAAAATTAACCCTGTCCACAACCATATTTCTTAACTGTAGCAAAACATGGACTTCTTTGGCATGAAACCCGGACGATAAAAAGTAAAACTAAAGAAAAAAGGAAACGGAAAGAAGAAAAGACAGCAAAAGAGAAAAACTAAAGAAAAGAAAAAAAGAAAGAAAAGAAAAAATAAAGAAAAGGTATAATAAAAAGGAAAGAAAAAATGAAGAAAAGTAAAGAAAAGGTAAAATAAAAAAGGAAAAGAAAAGTATAAAGAAAACGGAAAGAAAAAAGTAAAACGAAAAAAAAAGAATGAAAAAAGACGAAAGAAAAGAAAAGCAAAAAAAGACAATAAAATAAAAAAAGAAAAAGGAAAAGTAAAATAAAAAGGAAATAAAGAAGAAAGGAAAAGAAATAAAGAAGGAAAAGAAAAAAGAAAAGAAAGAAAAAGGAAAAATAAGAAAGAAAAGGTAAAATGAAAAAAGGTAAGAGTAAAACGAAAGAAAAAAGCATAAAAGGGAAAGAAAAAAGAAAAGAAAGAAAAAGAAAAAAGAAGAAAGAAAAGGTAAAATGAAAAAAGGTAAGAGTAAAACGAAAGAAAAAAGCATAAAAGGAAAAGAAAGAAATGAAAAGAGAAAAGTAAAATAAAAAACGGAAAAGAAAAGCATAAAGGAAAGGAAATAAAAGAGAATGTAAAACGAAAAAAGGGGAAAGAAAAGAGAAAGAAAAAGTAAAAGCAAAATAAAAGACGGAAAATACAAGAGTAAAAGGAAAGGAAAAGGAAAGTAGAAAAAATAAAGAAAAAATAAGTAAAATGAAAAAGACAAAAAGTAATAAACAGTATTTAAGAAAAAAAATATATTGAAAAAAAAACAGTACAACGTAGAAAGAAAAAGAAAAAAAGGAAAGGAAAGCTAGAAAAGATAAAAGATATAAAAGAAAATAAAAGAAGAGAAAAAATGAACGAGAGAAAATAAAATAAGAAAACTAAAAAAATGAAAAAAGATAAAAGAAAGGAAAAGGAATGAAAAGAAGAAAAAAAAAGAAAAAAGAAAAAGTAAAATGTAAAAAAAAAGAAAGGAATATGTGAAAGGAAGGAAAAGAAAAGTACAAAAGAAAAAAGTAAATAAATAAGGAAAAAAAGAAAAGAAACGAGAAAAGAGTAAGCAAAATGAATGAAAGAAAAAGAAAATAGAAATAAATAGACAGGAAATAAGAAAAAAGAAAAGAAAAAGAAAATCATAAAAATAAAGAAAAGAAAATAGAACATGCGAAATTAAAAAGAAAAGCACAAAACAAAAAAGAAAAGAAAAAAGGAAAAGAAAAGCATAAAAGAAAAAGGAAAGAAAAAAGAATAACCAAAATAAAAACTAGAAAAGAAAAGGTGATATAATGAAAAAGATAGAAAGGAAAAGAAAAAGAAAGAAAAATAAAAGGGGAAAGAAAAAAGGAAAAAAAATATAAAGAAAAAAATAAGAAAATAACAAAGAAAAAAATAAAAGGAAAAAGGATACAAAAGAAAGAAAGAAAAGAAAGCAGAATATAAAATGAAGATAGTCGAAGAAAATAAAAAGGAAAGAAAAAGGAAAGCAGAAAGTTTACTGATAATACTTAAAAAAACTGAATAATGAGATGCACTGTCCATAAGGTAGGGAGGTTGGGATGGGCAGGGCGGAACTCGACATGCAGCCACCTCCTCGTGGTGAGTTCTGGGTTGTTTCACTTCATAGAATAGAGAATGAATGAAACAAGCAAAGAGCTGCATTATCAATTATGTTAAAACTGATACACATATACAAATTAGTGCTAATACTATCACCACTCCCGCATTACAAGGGTTTTGTTTACATTTTAAGCAGCCCTTGGTCTTTAGTATTAAGTAGCGTTCTGCCTGAACTGTTTTATTAAATCATATAAAATTTAATCGGCATTTATCTAAGGAAACAAATTTCACTGAGCTTCGTTATGTGAATAATAGGATAAAAATATATTATGTGCTTATGCTGAGAATCGTAACACATATTTCCTCATTCATTTTTTAAGTCTCGTAAGAATTTATTTAATTTTTTATGTTGAAAATGATACTTCTAGTTAAAATCTATTTTTGAACTAGTATCAAAAGACGTATATACAAATGCAATCACTTACTAGTGTACCGAAATAGGATATAAGCTTGCATTCCTTGCATTGATACAAAAAACATTACTTACAATGCAAATAAAAAGGACAATAAACACAGTCAAATACAAAATGGATGGTAACCTGTGCACCAAAATGAAACTGGTAATATCTCATGAGGAGAGACCTGAAAAATTTAAAATCCTTTTCTAACATTCACCGTTTCAGAGGAAATCGTTGTGTTTCTATGAAGCATAAAGGTAGGCGCCCACTTACCGGAATTGATTCGTACGCCGCTTTCGGATTTATATTCTTTGCATTATTTTAAATGGAACATCGCTCACTTGGCCGCATCGCCTCTGTCCGCATAACTGTTATTCCGATCAGAATTCTTGCCAGAGAATAAAATTCTAAACGGATTTCCGTAAGGTCCAAGATCGAAATACAGAATGTCATGGCATATTATATCGATTGCAAGGTCTCCAATCGCGGTAATATTGAAGGTATAGGTTATGTTATTAAGTTAAACAGTATGGAGAGCTTTATGAAATTAGAATTAAAGCAATGTAATATGGAGAAAGAACATATGGGATGAGATCGGGAAAATACTAAATTAACCAGGTATGTCCTTCATAGTTTATTTAAGTTACAGAGGTATTCATTTTATTTCCAGGTTCAGTTCAGAACAACAATAAGGATATCTGATGCAAAGTTTTACCGTTAGATGGCAGGAACATTCCATGCGGCAGTTTATTACGTTCTCCGGCTTGTTGGTTTTCTGTGCTTGTCAAAATTATATTTATAATTATTTTGTATAACCTAGTATAATTTAACATAATTCAGTATTTTCTTACCTCATAATTTAATTTAATTTACAATAATAGCGTAAACTTGTATAATACTGAGCGATTCCCCTTAAGAAATTAGGAAAATCTGCAGTATGCAAAATATAGATACGAGTAAATTGAATATGCATGAACCTAAACGAGAACTTTGTAATCGAGGTGCACGAGAACTTTGAAATCGAGGTCCACGAACAAATAAACAAACAAACAAATAAACAAACAGACAGACAGGCAAATAAATAAATAAATAAATAAATAAATAAATAAATAAATAAATAAATAAATAAATAAATAAATAAATAAATAAATAAATAAATAAATAAATAAATAGGAACTTTGTCGAAGGTGAATATTACCTCTTTAATTATTAGTAGATCCTATTGTAAATACCGTATACCAAAAACACGATATGCAGCCACCAATGTGTTTTTTTATAGGGAAGGGACTATCGAGATTGAATTCCTCGTAATTTTTCTCTAGTTCCAGAAAGATTAAATGCAATGTTTGATAAGATGATATAATATGATCGTAATAGTATCACGATTATTCTTGTGTGTTTGTAGGTTAAGGACATGCAGTTTTCAATACTATGTAGGATGATTTTGAAAATTTGAACTAAAAACGTGGTTTTAATAATTAGTCTACAGCACATTAAAAACATTATTCATGAAATTGATTTCACTATGGATCGTCCTGGATAATAAACACCCCAGTCAATCCACAGTTTGCTGCAGGCGTAAAATGCTGGCGACTCCTAGGCTAGAAGTACTGAATATAATCTAAACTTATATAGCTGGCTGTCGAGGCTGTATATGTTTTTATTCATCTTTCTTTTCCCTCTTCCAAAATGAAACTGTAGCCAGCAATTCCTTACTTGAAGTAAGTATTTTTGTTTAATAGCTAGCACTTTCGAGGCGCTATTTAATTAGTTAAATTTTTTAAGGTTTAAAGCATAGGTCTATATTAAAAATATTTCGGGACCTGAATGAAGACAAAAGGCTTTTTCTGGTTTTTACATATAGGAACACAACGAAAAATTTGGCATTTTTTAAGAGAATTTAATGTACTAAAACACTACATAAACCCTCAATACCGGAAAACAAATACACATACAAAGCGCATCCCTCAAAGTACACACGCGCTGTCTGTTAGTGCTAGTTCAGGATATCCCTATGAAATAACGTGCTCTAGCGGTAAATTACAACACTATTTGATTATTCATTCGGAAATGCTGACAAGTGAGCGATACTATAATAAAAATCCGAACGCAACGAACGAATTTTTTCCGGTAAGTGAGCGCCTACCTTAAGGCAATATAGGTACCTGTCACTGCAATATTATTCTAGCAAACGCGGCTTCAGTCCTTACCTTCTCCTCAACGGGTGACATGCGACAGTGCGCTGCGTTGCAAGATTGACTTGAACGATTTTCGCAATTATTCAATTTAAATTCTTGGCTAACTGTTTAATCTGAAAAAAAAAATAGATGCAAGACATTAACTTTTCAGATTACTTTTCCCTATCTGCTTGTATAGCAATCTGTCATTCCTCTCGGGCAGTTACAGCAATAGAGCGCTGCAAACATTGGGCAAAGACTACATTTTTCCTGCGTAATGGTCCTTGATCGAGGCTTATGTTTGGGTTTCGTAATATTCAAATAAATTTAAGGGATATTGACGGTAGATACTGGATTAATCTTGCTCAGGATAGAGATAGATGGCAGGCTTATGTGAAGGCGGCAGTAAACCTCCGGGTTCTCTAACAGCCATAAGTAAGTAAGTAACGGTGCTTGATCAAAGGAAATGTGCAATAAAAGTTTTGTTATATTGAACATGTAGAATCACCTCTTAACTTTTGGTGCATCAGTCCCTTTCCACCCTGTATACATCATATCAGAAAGCAAAGTAATACGTATTCTTTGATAAACTACTGGTTGATAGCACAAAAAAGATTGAAATAATTTTATCAGTAAATGAAATCAAATAAAATCGTGCAAGTGGTTAGAGAGACACTCTATAGCAAAGAGTAGTAGTAGATATAAGGAAAGACAGTATTTTCGTTCTGCTTCGATCAAATTGACAATTTAATTAAAAGGAGACAAATATGAACATGTTTTAAAACAATATTTGCAGGTACTGTCTTATCCGTATAAGAATTTTATTACAGAAACATTGCATAGGTCTTCTGCTTTGGAAATACGTAACTTATTTAGTATGAGTGAAAATATTTAAAGCTCTTTTACATTCTAGTAATTTAATTATGTTACACATAGCCAGCACCTACTTATTATATAAAAATAAAGTAGCCTGTATTTTATTGTAAGTTGTGACAAATTAATCATCAGGACACAATAAAAAATTTGTTTCTATTAAAAAGTTTCTTTGTTTCTACTATATTTGTAAGACATATAATGGGAAATTTGTAAATTAAAAAATGAAGATTGTCGGAGACTCGAAACTTATACAAATACTGTTCACCCTTTTTGTAGATTCATGTCATAACAATCTATGCTATTAAAACTGAGAGTACCAAAACAGCATAGTACGTGGTTTTCCTGTTTACATTCCCTACAATTGATTTCTATTTATCAATTATATTATTATTTCCCTTTTCAGAAGATGTATCTAGAATCAACCTTCTATTCGATTTCATAACATATTTCATACTCTCATACAAAATATAGAAAATTTAAAAGGTTTAATTATGCGTCATCCGGTGAATTACGGCTTTGAGAAGACGAGCATGCACAAATCTGGAACTTGTATATTGTGGGCGGACCATTCTTTTTGCACGAAGTGTGCAACGTGAAAACATTGACGCATCTTATGTATTTTTAACGTGCGAATTTAAGACGAATCCCACCTTCCATTTTAATGCAACATTTGGAAACTAACAAAAGATGAACTCGATACCCAATTTCCTTCAACCTCTAATGCTCCCCAGCTCAGATAGATATAATCCAATCAGAAGTAGACCTCCTAGAACAAATCACCAAAAATCAACACAGTAAAGAGAATTTAAAACAAATGGCCCTTGAAACCGCCAACATCAGATATCCCGAAGAATATTGGATAAGAATTTATACTGATGGCTCAAAACAGACCCTCAAGAAAATGTAGGAGCTGGTATTTTTAGTAATCTTTTTTGTTCCTACTTCCCAGTTGGTTATAATCTATCTGCCTATGATGGAGAAATTGAAGCTATACATATTGCCTTAAATCAACTTTTACTCCATATGGATAAATTCACAAACGCCGTCATCCTCTCGGACTCAAAAGCAGCCATCTTGTCCATAAATAAAATTAACCACCTCTACTCAGAACAAATCAATAATTGTCAAGAAATACTTGCAACTTTAAAAGAATATAACAGAACAGTTGTGTTGCAATGGATCCCAGGACATTGTAATCTACATGGAAATGAACAGGTTGACATGCTAAGAAGGGTGCCAATCTCAAAATAAACCCACGGAAACCTTTGTCATTTAGCTCAGTAAAACAATATATCAAGAAACTACAAAAAAATAATCACCAACAAGAACTGGACATAAACATTTCGCAACAACGTAGAAAATTGCTGAAGGATATACCTCCTGAACCCAGAAGACTGGCAGTTGCAAGCTTTCGTCTTAACATTGAACATGACATCCTGGGTAAACACCTCAATCGTCTTGGCATCCTGCCATCATCAGCCTGCATTTTGTGCAAACATGGATAGACATTTTGCAAAATGCCCTGCTCTGAAATCCTCCAAGGAAATCAACCGCTACTGGGAAGCCAGAGCCCGAATGTTTTTGATTACTTAATCCGTAGTTTTGTTCACCACTTTCTTGTTTTTCCCTCAGTTAATAATTGTAAATATCATATACTAGACATTAGACAAATAAATAAATAATATTTGGCTAATTACGGTATTTCTGCAATAGCAATGAACACATTGTGGAACGTATGAATAAGAGCTGTAGAAACAGTGACGAAAATGGGAAATAAATTTCAACAACACTTAAGAAGAACGTTAAGAACCACATTAGCACCACTCCAACTGCAGGGCTCTGCACCCAACAGGCCATCCAACAAGCTCTCACAGAAATGAATCAGTTTGGTAATTTGGGACATATTACTTTAAAATTCCAAATCAGTACCTTACAAAACACAAAAATAAGAATACAGTAATAATTCGCGGATGCTCGTGTAAAGGAGTTTAAGTATGAATTGGCTAAAGCGGGATAAGTAAAGATTTGAACCCTCCACGATTGCTTCTGTCTTGTGTTAAAGGAGTTAAATCATTCTTCCATCCATGATGCAGTGACAGTGCTCCGTATTTTGTGACAAAGGGGTTTTGTTCAGTACCAAAGGAGAGAAGTTTACATACCTTACAATTTGACTTAACCCCCTTTACACGAGCACCTGCGAATTGTTACCAGAGTGATTCTATTCATTAATTTGCAACTTCCCTTTGTAAAATTTGGGCAGAACACATATTGTAAAATATCCTACTAAACACATATTATTATCATTATCATCATCATTATTATTATTATTATTATTATTATTATTATTATTATTATTACTACTACTACTTTGTACAAAACTAGTTCGATTAATTACAATGTGTCTCAGTGAAACGTATAGCGGAGTCCGTATAGGCCAATTTCTATCCCATGCTTTTCCAATTCACTGCGGGATAAAGCAAGGAGATGCACTATCATCTTTACTTTTTAACTTTGCTCTAGAATATCCCATTAGGAAAGTTCAGGATAACAGACAGGGTTTGGAATTCAAAGGATTACATCAGCTTCTTGTCTATGCGGATGACGTGAATATGATAGGAGAAAATTCGAAAACGGTTAGAGAAAACACGCAAATTTTACTTGAAGCAAGTAAAGCGATAGGTTTGGAAGTAAATCCCGAAAAGACAAAGTATATGATAATGTCTCGTGACCAGAATATTGTACGAAATGGAAATATAAAAATTGGAAATTTATCCTTCGAAGAGGTTGAAAAATTAAAATATCTTGGAGCAACAGTAACACATATAAATGACACTCGGAAGAAAATTAAACGCAGAATAAATATGGGAAATGCGTGTTATTATTCGGTTGAGAAGTTTTTGTCATCTAGTCTGCTTGCAAAAAATCTTAAAGTTAGAATTTATAAAACAGTTATATTACCGATTGTTCTGTATGGTTGTAAAACTTGGACTCTCACTTTGAGAGAGGAACAGAGATTAAGGGTGTTTGAGAATAAGGTTCTTAGGAAAATATTTGGGGCTAAGAGGGATGAAGTTACAGGAGAATGGAGAAAGTTACACAATGGAGAACTGCAAGCATTGTTTTCTTCACCTGACATAATTAGGAACATTAAATCCAGACGTTTGAGATGGACAGAGCGTGTAGCACGTATGGGCGAATTCAGAAATGCATATAGAGTGTTAGGTGGGAGACCGGAGGGAAAAAGACCTTTGGGGAGGCGCCAAACAAGACGTTGCTGATGGCATAATAAATCTTTAAGTGAAATACGAATGATTTGACTAGTTTTTCATGAATGCATAATAATTAAATCACATTGTTCACAGTTATGTTAGTTATGTCAATCATTTGAACCAGTCAAAGATGTCAGCCTCAAGCCTGCAGTATTTTCTGCTTCTGAGTGAATCATTTCAGCTTCTTACTACTAAACTAGCCACGATGCAGCAGTCTGAAATACATAGTAGACAATGGCATTACAATTATTATTGTTAAATGTATTGTCCTCTGTTGCTTAGTAACAAAGTCGGCTCTGACATATCGTCAACATTCGTTCATTGGGTAAGTATGTGTTTGTGAAATTACTTTGGAAATTGTACAAAACGCTGGATAAACTGCCAACTATTTCGCTACAATAAAGAAACATGGTTTTGGACAGGGTTAATTTTAGAAAGGCATAATTGATTTCGTTTAATGTTATATCTTTATATGAATATCTCTTTTCAACATTAATATACACAACTGAAGTTGTTCACAATGATTTTGCAACTAACGTTCTTGTTAAAAGGTAACTGTTGACCACAGGGTGTAAATTTCAAAAAGGAACAAGAGCAAACAAAACATAGAAGAACTGGAAGGAAGATTAAATTCGTCCTTCTCCATTCATCCTTTCATTAAGAAGTGCCTACAACATATATCTACAAGGAGAAATTAATCTGTAAGTATTGCATGAGCCATTTTCTGTCATTTTTGTGTTTAAATTTAATTTTATTTATAGTCTTTACTAATTGCAGTAGTATTAAGTTTCGGATTATTTTCTGAAAAAATGCACGTAACTATGTTAAAAAGAAAATAAAAAGAAAAAAGAAAGCAATATAAAATAAAAAAGATAGATGAAAGAAGCAAGGATAAAGGAAGAAAAATAAAAAACGAAAAGTAAAGCAGAAAATAAAACAAGAAGGAAAAGAATAGTATAGCAGAAGAAAGAAAGGAAAGAAAAAGCGAAATTAAAAATAAAAGAAAGAAAAGAAAAGAATGTCCACACATGTGGAGTAGCGGTTAGAGCGTCTGGACGCGAAACCAGATGGCCCGCGTACGAATTACGGTCGGGGAAGTTACCTGGTTGAGGTTTTTTTCCGGGATTTTCCCTGAACCCAATATGAGCAAATGCTGGGTAACTATCAGTGCTGGACCTCGGACTTATTTCACCGGCATTATCACCTTCATCTCTTTCAGACGCTAAATAACCTAAGATGTTGATACTACCAAAAAAAAAAAAAAAAAAAAAAAGAGAAGAATAGAAAAAAGAAAGGAAAATAAAATGAGTGTTTGTAGGGTCAGTGTCACAAAAAATGATGATAGAAAAGCCCAAAAACGTCTGTTTTATAAAAATAAGTAAGTTAAGTACATTTTTTTCAGTCTACAAAGTATTCACACTTTGGCTTTGTCAATGCTAAAATTTAAAAAAACTCCCTTTGGGCTCTATATGCCCTTCTTGTACGCATTAGATTGCGATTTCAATATGTTTGTCTCAACATACAATAGCAAGCATTCACAAACGAAAAAAAATAATAAAACTAAACAAAAAAAGAAAAGGACACGAAAAAAGAAAAGGACACGAGAAAAGAAAAGCAGGAAAGAAAGACGAAAGAAAAGAAAAAAGAAAGAAAAGAACTAGTAAGAAAAAAGAAAAGAAAAGAGAAGCATAAGGGAAAGAAATAAAAATGTGAAATGAACAAAACAAAATGAAAAAGACGAACAAAGGAAAGGCATAAAAGACCAAGAAAGAAAAGAGAAAGGAAAAAGTAAAATGAAAAAAGGAAAGAGAAAAACAAGAAAGGAAAAGAAAAGAAACAGAAAGGAAAGAAAAAAAGTAAAATGAAAAAAAGCAAAAGTAAAAAAGCAAAATAGAAAAAGAAAGATAAGAAAAAAAGGCAAAAAATAAAATTGAAAAGGCAAAGACAAAAGGGAAGAAAAATAAAAACATAACACCAAAAAAAGAAATCAAAGAAAATGAAAAGAAACAGTAAAATAAAAAGAGAAAGGAAAAAGAATGAAACGAAAAGAAAAAAGGAAATGCAAAATAAAAAGGGAAAAAGGAAGGAAAAGGATGGTAGAAAAGGAAAAGAGTAAGTAAAATTAAAAAGTCGAAAAGGTAAACAAGAGCATTAAAGAAAAAAATGAAAGGAAAAGAAAAAGTAAAATGAAAAAAGAAAGAACAAGAAAAGCAGAAAAATAAATAAATAAATGAAGAGAAAAAAAGAGGAAAGTAAAATGAGCAAAGTAAAAGAAAAATGAAAATATATACAAGAAGGAAAACGAAAAAAGAAGTGTAAAGAAATATAAAACAAAATGAAAAAAGAGAAGAAGAAAGAAAATAAAGAAGTAAAATAAAAGGAAAAATGAAAAGTAAAATAAAGAAAAGAAAAGCATTAAAGATAAAAAAGGAAAGAAAAGAAAAATGGAAAGAAAAAGTAAAGCATAAAAGAAAAAGAAAGAAAAGAAAGGAAAAAAGAGGAAACAAAATAAAAATTGGAAAAGAAGAAAGAAAACAGAAGGAAAGGATCAAAATGAAAAGCGACAGAAAAGAAAAGGAAAAAGGTAAAATGAAAAAAGAAAAGTATGAAAAAGATTAAGAAAAGAAAAAGGAAAAGTGTCCACACCTGTGGAGTAGCAGTTAGCGCGAAACCAGGTGGCTCGGGTTCGATTCCCGGTTGGGGCATGTTACCTGGTTGAGGGTTTTCCGGGGTTTTCCCTCAACCCAATATGAGCAAATGCTGAGTAACTTTCGGTGTTGGACCCCGGACTCATTTCACCGGCATTATCACCTTCATCTCTTTCAGACGCTAAATAACGTAAGATATTGATAAAGCGTCGTAAAATAACCTATTAAAATAAAGAAAAGGAAAAAAGGAAACAGGGATAACATAAAAAAAACAAAAAACAAAAAGTAGAGTGAAGATAACGAAAGAAAAGAAAAGGTCAAGAGAATGTAAAATGAAAAAATCGAGGAGAAAAGAATGAAAAAGTAAAGAAGAAAGTTAAATGATAATATTTAAAAGAAACAGAATAATGAAATGAACTGTCCACATGGAAGGGAGGCTGGGATGGGCAGGGCGGAACTCGACATGCAGCCACCTCCTCGTGGTGAGTTCTGGGTTGTTTCACTTCACAGAGAATGAATGAAACAAGCAAAGTGCTGCATTATCAATTATGTTAAAACTGATAAACATAGACAAATTGTCGGCCTCGGTAGAGTAGTCGGTGTAGCGCTGACCTTCTATGCTCGAGGTTGCGGGTTCGATTCCGGGCTAGGTCGATGGCATTTAAGTGGGTTTAAATGCGACAGGCTCATGTCAGTAGATTTACTGTCATGTAAAAACTCCTGCGGGACAAATTCCGGCACGCTGGCGACGCTGATATAACCTCTGCAGTTGCGAGCGTCGTTAAACCATAATTTAATTTTTAATATAAAAATTAGCATTAATAGGTCTACCATCACCAGCCCCGCATTACAAGGGTTTTGCCTACATTTTAAACAGTCCTTGCTCTTTAATAAGAAGTAGCGTTCTGCCTGAACCGTTTTATTAATTCACATAAAATATAATCGACATTCTGCCTTCTATGCTCGAGGTTGCGGGTTCGATCCTGGCGCAGGTCGACGGCATTTTGAGTGTATTTAAATGCAACAGGCTCATGTCAGTAGATTTACTGGCATGTAAAAGAACTCCTGCGGGACAAAATTCCAGCACACTGGCGACGCTGAAGTAATAATAAATTATTATTATTATTAGGGGATTATTATTATTAATTTTATTATTATTATTATTATTACAAATAATATAAAATAAGTGGTATTGAAACAATTTTACAATATTTTATTGTAACAAAATTGTGATTTTATATTTTTATTTTTTGTCTAATTCAGGACCAATTATATTCACAGAATGTAGGAAATGAAGAAAACATCACCACACTGAAGGCAGTTACAAATGAAGAGATGGACAACTCAACTGATAACGACTATTAATTTGCCAATTGATGATTCCGATGTTGATGCTGTCTGTATTCCTTCGAAGTCTGATGGTTCCGAAAACGAACACTACTCCAGTAGACCTGTCACCAAATCACCTCGAAAGTCTCAACATAAACAAAGTTGAGCAACAGTTACAGGGTTAGATTTAGCACGAAGTAATGATGTACGAGTACATACTGTTGTCACAGCAGCAATGATTTCAAAGAGCTCTGTCCGAAAATCGGAACTAACTTCACTGCGGATAAAGGACGTGAAAAGGCAGCATGGAAGGACATAAAGATAGCCTAAGTTGAAGTGCGAAAAAAGTGAACCATTCATTGTTTTCTACAAGACAGAATATGCAGAATAATTATTTAAAATGATAAAAACAAGGAAACATTATCACCGTGGACGCCCAAATTTGAACAGTCCCCCAGCTGTTCTGCAAGCCAAAGTGAAGAATCTTTTAGACTTGTGTGAATTCAACATCATTCCTCGAATTCACCAAAATAAGCTCGAGGTCCAACATCGAAAGTTACATAGCAATTCTGCTACTAGTGGTTGAGGGAAAACTTCGGAAAAATCTCCAACCAGGTAATTTGTCTCAATCAAGGGTTGAACCGGACCCGCTTTTTTCACGGTCAGCAACGCTAGCAGTTAATCCACAGCGGTGGAACTAACTGAACTGTTAGTTGCAAACGCTGATAAGCCTGCATTTAATTTTCCCGAAGCTCTTGAGAGCTATCAGTGCAGTTAAATTTACAAGAGCAATTAACGTAATTCACTGTTACCTGAGGTAACAGAAACCGAGCTTAAGTCTGAGTTCTATTCAAACTCGCGCGGAATGTTTGACAAACGTGAAATACTTAATGAATACACTATTACCGATGTCCATCGCTGGGTGAAATTATGAATCCAATTTACTCGATGAAATTTGTAGTGACCGTGTTTACTGCATACTGTATCTGCTGTGATTTTTATTGTAATTGTTTGCGCTATCATAACACACCAGACCACTGGGCGCAAACCTTTGTACTACGTAAAATGAAACGAATAGACCGTATACGTGAATGGTGTGAGGACACTGATGGGGAGGAGCGTGTCGCAAGCGGTTATGAATTTTACATAGCCGTGTGGATCTAACCAGAGTCATTGGGTATCCAGGGTACCGCAATCGTTTGAGTCGGCAAATGCCGACAAATCCGCCATTGTTAGTCCAGCGCGCGCTATGCAGTATACAGTTGCATAGGGAAAGAATGTAATTTAAGTGCGACAAAATGCAATGCTGCTGTGTTCAGAACTGTTCACAGAGAACTGAAAAAAGCGCACATTTGTTTTCTCTGTGACAAGGTGAAAGAAATAAAGAAAAAGGAAAGAAGTGACTATAAATATAAAAAGAAACGATCCGCTACCTAAGCGAGCATACAGTGTGAGATTAATGAATGACTGTATTTTGATATTTATTTTTTCAAAAATTGGGCCCCAAAATATTTTTATAAAACCAATCTAGAATTTAAGTTGTTTCAGCAATGATATTTCTACATAAAACAAATGAAAATCACGTACCAATTAGGATCAGTGTCAAATTTTTACAGTCTTCTCCCTTTCAAATCAAGCATTTCTGAATTTTATCCTATTTGCTATTTGCAAGAATGACATAATATATTTGTGAAGTTCTGAATTCATTCTTGAGACAAGATTGTATTGTTTGGCTCGATTGGAAAATGCAGAGACCGTAGAAACTAGAAACCCTATTAAGGTTAGACTGATGTGAAATTTCAATTTTCTAAACTATTCTAGGTAGATCTCTGAAATTTTGTACTTTTAATTTGTAATTTTAAATTGTGTAAATTTAGGTATTCAAAAATTGCTACTATTATGGCAAAATTTTTTCTACATACTTGTCAGACTTTCAGAAACAAAACTTACTATATAATTTTCCTTTTATTTTAGTAAAAAAATAAATAAAAATATTTAATGCGCTAAAAGTGTAAAAACAGAAAAAAAATTCAACTCTAGCGTAAAGAAAATAGTATTAAAAATACCTTTTATTGATATTCTGGCTGATATGCATATATATGTTATCAGGCAGTACATCTCACTTGACGATATGTGTCAGAGGAAGAACAATTGTTTGTTTGCATATGAAGTCTGACTAGTGGAATATGTAGCTAATCGGCGAAGTATGCATTGGAGGGAGAAAGGAACTGGCCACCCTACCCCATTATGTCCTGGTCTAGTTGCCTCATGAGTGATGCCTTATCGGTGGTACTTATGAGATTCAAACATGTCTTCGGACATTTGACTAAACAACAGCAACAACAAAAAATATGAGTGTTAGGTATAATCCTGATAGTAAGTTTTGTTAAGAACATATTCAAAAACCTCTAATGATTATTGTAATACAGTAAACTCTATGTAAACTGTAAGAATTGTTTATGTATTTTCGCGATATGACTTCCTAAGCTAAAACGACATCAAATAAATAAATTTAAAAAAAAACCTCTACAAAAAATCATGCACGTAGTACAAAATCAGTAGAAAGAGTAGAATTTTTAGCAATGAAAAATTTACAGTAAATTAAAGTGGAGACAATTCACTTCAAAGTTTTGGATGATAATAATGAACCAGGTCTCTGTCTTTTTTATTTTTTGGCATTTTGAAACATATAGACCTAGCATATTATATACAGAACTTAGCCTTATATACACTACCACGCTGTGCACACCTAACCTACACTAGTAAATAAAGGTGACTAAAAAACTAAGTAAACTTATGAAAACACTATAATAGATAAATATTATTTACAAATCACTATAGACTGTAGACACTATTATAACACTAACAATAAAACTATTAGAAACTTGTAAATATTTCTTGTATCACAAACAAAAACCAAGCATGGAAAACACGTTGTTATGGCTATTAGCAACAAGTGGAATTTCCCTTTAGACAATAGTTGTGCTCTCCTTTGTAACTGAATATCTTTTAAAGAAAATCAGCCTTTAAAGTAGGCCTAACACCTGTTGGATTCTATGAAGAAATATTTCGAGAAGTCGAGAAGCTACACTGGCTCAATCGGAAATCTAATGTAATAAATAATGTATGAAATAGAGCGTAATTTCCAAAATGGTCGCAGAATTCAGAGTGGAGGTCGTGGACGGAGCATTTAAATAAACAGTCAGAGCCCGCAGCCTTTTAAAAATGTGACCCTAAATAGCTGATAGACCGGTCGTATGGTCATGAAAATTGGCAGAGGGCATCTTTAGACCAAAAATGAATTTTTAAATGTAAAAACAAAGAAACGATTTTTTGACCAAAAATGACAAAACCTCACTTCAATGTATCTTTGGGGACATTATACTGAAATTACTAACTTCTATATTTTTAAAGCTAAATTCACAAAATGTTTATCATTAGTATATCTGGTTGATAATAAGACATGTACAAAATTTCGTCTCTCTTTAATAAGTGGTTTGCATTTTATTAATAACTTAATAGAACAATATTCTATTGCTTTATACAAAAAGTCCCTTGCGTCACAATTTACATTATTTTTAATTGATATTCACTTATATGATTCTTTATATCCAGTGGAACAAACATTACTATTGGAATTTACTGTACAGCGAATGGGTAAATTACTAGGACATTTTATGGCTATTAATTTTTTATTTTTTATAATAAAAAATTCTAGTAATTTACTGGTTAATTTTACAGTAAAACCTTATAGTAAGCTTTGATTCCATGTACGTAAGGATCCATATAAGTGAAAATCACTGAAGAATAATGTCAATTGTAGTGCAAGCGACTTTTTATATAAAGCGGTTTAATATTTTAATAAAATAATGAATAAAATGCAAACCACGTATCATAGGCGGATGCAATTTTGTACACTTGTCACTATTAAACAGATATACCAGTGATCAAAATTTGGTGAATCTAGCTTCGTAAGTATGGTAGTTACTGATTTCACTGTTGTGAACTCTTAAAACTAATGAACTTCGCGAAATTTCAGTATAGTGTTCCCATATATGCGCAAGCCGGAGAGTTCGCACGAGGAATGTAGTTGCAAATGTTTAGATTTATTGTTATTTTATTTGAAACATTGTTGTTTTAATTTGTTACTTGTAATTTATTAAGCTCATGCTGCTGTAATACCTACAACTGTGACGTTTATGAAGGAGTGTATTGAACACTTAAATGTATATTTATGCTATTATAATTATTAAATGAATTTTTTTTACATTAGTATGTTGACTGACAATAATGCTCTATAATGTAAGAAGATCCTTTAGACGTTTTTGCCCTTCAAATTAAAAATATCTGAGTTTTACTTTAAATATTGCTATCCCTAGCGTGTTGAAAAGGACTAACAATGGCGGCCGACTCGGTGATTGCGCTACTCTGTATATCCACGGACTCTGCTATTTACAAAGCACAGCACTTCATATCAACTATAATAATATTTACAAAACATAAAAATTCATACTATTAACACATCACTTTCACAGTGTTCACAAAAAACACCCCAGACAAAACAAAGCACAAGCATGACTACCGTGTTTACCGCTACTGTTTCTACTAGTAACATAGGGGCTTAAACATGCCGGTTTCAATTTTGGACACAACACCAGCTCTCCGTGCGAGTCTAGTATACTACAGTACAATACGGATGTATGACCAGGTTTTCTATAACTTGATGCGTACGTTTTTTTCTTTCCTTTAATGCTCTGTCGCATCAATGAAACTTTGGATATGTCTATTTCGTCTCAATTTTACGTTAAACGTCGAAAACGGCTTTAATCTGTCCATTTTTTTTTATCATCACAGCGTTAAATTGAGTGATTTATGTACTAATATTATGCGTCTGCTTTCCATGAACTTGGCGGCAAGTGCAGCGTTCAATTTTTCCCGGTTTCCTCGTTCTACGCTGCCGGGACTGTAGGGGCTTGGTGCTGATTACCTCAAAATAGGTTCGAGATTCAGAAGATACGGAAGTTTTGTGTCTGTCTTTTGTGCGCCTCTGTAATATATATAGAATGAACCGTAAGTAATGTTTTTAATTTCAGGTGAGCGTTCTTTGAGACATTCAAACAAAAATGTTTAATACAAGTTTGCTCGTTTTTGCTTCCTTTTCGATATAAAAACTAATTTATGTGAATCGTTTCTGTTTTGGGATAGCCATTGATTTAATTCTCAGTATGTTTAGTTAACTTGAGAGAAGTATAAAGAGAGTAGGGTCTTTCATAAAGAACGAGTCTACTGAAAAATTAATTATTTTGGATAATTTTTTTGAAATGATGTCCATCCTCGCGAGAAAGAACCCTTACCGGTGCCGCACAGTCCATTTGGACTATTAAACAAAAGAATGGTTAGTGTTTTAAAACTTTATTAAAACACATAAATGTAAAAACAGTTTCAATTGTTCACAAATGATATCGACCTGTTGGCGAGTTGGTATAGCGCTGGCCTTCTATGCCCAAGGTTGCGGGTTCGATCTCGGACCAGGCCGATGGCATTTAAGTGTGCTTAAATGCGACAGGCTCATGTCAGTAGATTTACTGGCATGTAAAAGAACTCCTGCGGGACAAAATTCCGGCACATCCGGCGACGCTGATATAACCTCTGCAGTTGAGAGCGTCCTTAAATAAACCATAATATTTCACAAATGATGGTGTACAATTTTCAAAATGTCTTCCGTTCTGCTGAATTAACAAATGTAAGCAATGTATCATCTCTTCATGGACTCTGGTGAGCTGCATGGCATTTTATCATTCCAGCCTCTCACAACAATGTGTATAGGCATGGTCGTGCGCCATTATCCTTGCCGTATGAAGGCCATGCTCCAGATCATTTTAAGTTAGCATCAAATGCACGTTACACATGGATAAATAGCTTCTTCTGGCGGCGGGGGGAGGGGTGTTTGTTTCCAAATCGACTGTACGGTACTGGAAAGGGTTCTTTCTCGTGAGGTGAACATCATTTCAAAAAATTATCCAACATAGTTGATTTTTCGATAGACTCGTTACTTATGAAAGACTCTGTATTATGAATTAAATGATTGAAAGAAATTTGATTTTGTCCTTCAAATGTGCACAAATCTGACCCGAACAAATATAACATTTTAAAATTATTTTCCAGAACGAAAGTCATATGTTCAGGCCGAATTTCTGTTCATTCAAAGGACAAAAGTAAAATCCTTTCAATCATTTATTGTCATAATACATTGCCCTCTTAAATTGACTGAGCATATTGGTAATTAAATCATGCTATGAAATGCTTCACATAAAACATTTCTTTTCTCGAAAATGAAGCAAAAACTAACAAAATTGTATTATACTTTTTTGTTTGAAATATCTCAAAGAATAACCCCTTGAAATTAATGCCATTACTTACGTTTCATCCTGTATACATAGTCTACGGATTCTTTGCCGTTCATAACGCTATTGAAAGCTCCACTTTTACGAAGTCTTATTTATAAAATAAAAGTAGAACAATTAACTGATTGCACATAGCAAATATAAAAACATATTAAAATAACAAATGGGCTAGTGTCAACCTTCACAAATCGTTTAATACACAGTTTTACATTTTTTATACCTGCTTTTTTTTCCTCGTCAAAGATTTCTCTCCTACTAGCGCTACAGTTGAAGTGTCGAGAGGAAACATAATTCGTATACGAAAGCGCAGAATTTCGACACACAGCATCAAAGAGAGCGAACGAGACCAATCACCTGTCCACAACGGACTGGAATGTTCTCGTATGCCCTTTTATGAACCATATTAACAAGAGTCTGCGTGCTCTCATTAAAGTTTTAATTAGTTGGCGGGCTTTGCTTTTATACGCTTACGTAAGTGTCTAGTGCACATCAATGTGGTGGTCTGCTCTTAAAATGTCATAATGTCGCAATGCAAACAGCTGGTTAGTGAGTTGCATAATCAGTCGTGATTACAAGTGAAGACGGTACATATAATTCCACATAGGAAATGCACAGCATGGTCCAGGAATTACCTAACCTATCATCTTGAAAACAGACACTCCCATCGATTGTTTTCTTTGTTTGCTATAACGGAATCATTGACGATAACATCTACAAGTTAAATCACTGTGCAAACTTTTTGATTCATCTAATATTTATCTACAATAGAGACCCGGTTTCAAATTCGTAAGATACCACGTGAAATTTCACAACCACCATCACTATCTATGTAAAATATACTATCACTACCTTAAAAACAATATACTTTGCATACTTCCACTAGATAATGAGTTTTGGAATAATATTCTGGGGAAATTCCACAGATAGTAAAAGTATATTCATACTACAAAAAAGAGTAATTAGAATAATAGTAGTGCCAAATCTAGGGAATCGTGTACGACCATTTCCAAAAAATATTTTATATGTTTTTTGTTTCAGTCTTTCTGTAAAATTCAGACCACTATTTACTAACACCCAAAACATCACCACTTTCCATCAAAGTCACAAACCTATTATTTTAAGCAGCTGCCACTATAAGTGAAACATATTCTTTAACGGGATATACCTATCATATCTTCCCTATGAATTGACCTTTTAATCAAACCAAAGTCCCTGTCACAAGTATTGAATGAATGCCCTCTAAGAGGGAAGAATGAGTTATTTTGTTAAACGTTTGAGTTTCAGCTAATGCAGCACACATTCTAACCGTAGCATGTTCTTATTTTGTCCTACATATCCGTCTGAGTACAAATTAAGTTCAGTAACACTTTTCGATATGAGATTTTTAATATAGCCCAAAATAAATGAACACACATCATTTCCTCCTTTCTTCGCCAATCCTTCGTGATAAACATACATGACACATTGGCCAGTTGCAAATAATGCGCATGGCTTGTCACTATATTTTTTTCATTAATAAACTTCCTCGTATGCAATCGTGAAAACTTTGCAATTAATTCAACAGTTAATAGCATAAATACTCGTCAAAAATGACTTTCAATATCCATCCGCAAATATATTGTGCTATCAAAAAGGAGTGCGTTGTATGCCAGTAAAAATTGTTAATAGCCTCCCTATCAATATAAAAAATCAAACTCAAAACATAAGATTATTTAGGGCCAAATTAAAGGAATGACTAATTTCTCACCCCTTCTATTCTGCAGGTGAATTTATAACATTCAACAACGCTTCATGAATATTTGTGTGTTGTGTGAAGTATTGATATAAACCTTTGTGTTGTACTAGTAGACTACATTGTAAAACTCTTCTGTATATATTTCAACTAGACGTGACTCTAATTAAGACTTTATAGTACTATTAAGGTTATTCTACATGTTCCATATTCTAGCTGTGAAGGGATGTACGAATACCATGAAATGTAAATAAATACAATACACCATCATGGCATAGGCTAGTGCCTGTTCCGACTTCAAAAGTCTCTCCATCATTTCATTGGTTATCTCTGACTTCGTCTTTTCGGTTGGTAATTCACTGCTTTCTTTTTGTTGGGAGGCGGGAGTCTAAATTCATCCATTCCGTACACATGCTGTCTCCAATCATGTCTATAGTCTTCTATTTTGTTATTGAGAGAATATATTTCTAGTTCGTATCCAACATCATCGTTCCGAAATAACCATTCTCTTACATCTTTTTACGTTGTGCAAGAATCTCAGCTCAGCAGCCTGTGTTTTACTAGACATTTTTTGTGTGATAATCCAATTTTCAAAACGGTTATAACTTCACAAAATTTTAGGTATATTTTCTAATTTTATCTTTTAGGATTCAATTAACTGTACCTCATATTGTCTGTAATGACTATTTTTTCCTTAACCCTGGAATCGTAATATGAACTTTCCTAACATAAATGGTAACGTGGGGTGTCATTAGACCCCCTTATTATATTCAAGTTTGGAGTCTGAAATATGGAATAAATGTAATATATTCTTTAATATTACACAGAACCAATATGTTGACACTAATACAATTGAAAAAATAAAGCATATTGGTCCACAAAAAAACAACAGTAAAACTCTCCATTCATGTGAGCTATTCCAGAAAATAGTATGTGGGAGTCTGATGGCCCCCCACGTTACCATATTTATAACCCGCTTCGCATCCCAGATATTTAAAATGGGTTATCTGTTCTACAATTTTATTTTCTATCTCACATCATCTTTCCCTAAAAATTCAATTACTTTTGTTTTTGTAGTGAAATCTGCGGCAGTAAAACATGGTGTTGTAATTCGTTGTTTCTGTATATAATCCAGTTTCCTCTGTCAGAAATTCTCAGTGCCTAAATTGTAATATAGAACACTTCTTAATGTAATATATTTAGGTAAACTGTTTAGTCAAAGCAATGAATTTCATGCTCCCAGACAAAGTACGTTTTAATATTAGATCTTACTAATCATAATTACAAACATAATAGGCCTATGCGAGACGTCCAGCAGGAAAATATACTATTTCATAAATTATTGAACCATTTGGAAAACACCTCGCAATATAAAGATGAGATGTAGTAAATAAGTAAAAAGCAAGATATTGTTATTGTGAATTACTATATTGTTATTATCATTATTAGTCTAGTAGTTATTTTATTATCATTATTAGTCTAGTAGTTATTTTATTATTATTATTATTATTATTATTATTATTATTATTATTTACTTCCTTATGGCTTTTAAGGAACCCGGAGGTTCATTTCCGCTCTGCAATCTCTACAATCATATCCCACCTCCCTCAAATCCACTTTAATATTATCCTTCCATCTTCGTCTCGGCCTCCCTAAAGATGTTTTTCCCTCTGGCCTCCCAACTAATATTCTATTTATGCTTTCCTGGATTCGCAAATACGTGCTACATGTCTTGCCCATCTCAAACGTCTGGATTTAATGTTCCTAATTATGTTAGGTGAAGAATACAATGCTTGAATTTCTGCGTTGTGTAACTTTCTCTAGTATTCTGTAATTTCATGCCCCTTAGCCCCAAATATTTTCCTAAGCACCTTATTCTCAAACATCCTTAACTTCTGTTCCTCTTTCAAAGTAAGAGTCCAAGTATCACAAACATACAAAACAACCGGTAATATAACTGTTTTATAAATTCTAACTTTCAGCTTTTTTGAGAGCAGACTGGATGATAAGGGCTTCTCAATCGAATAATAAAACGCATTTCCCATATTTATTATATGTTTAATTTCCTCCCGAGTATCGTTTATATTTGTTATTGCTGTTCTAAGATATTTGAAATATTCCACCTGTTGAAAACATAAATTTCCAATTTTTATATTTCCATTTCGTAAACATTTTGGGTCTTAAACATCTTCTGCTTCCCGATGACAATGGAGATATGAGACTTACATGAGTGTTAAGATATGTCTTTTCAAAATAATATCTCGAAGACTAGGCCTTCTCCGAATGTATAAATTAATAGGGAGAGTTCTTATTTCAAATGGATCGTACGGGGGAAAAATCGTTGTGAAAATCCATTATCACTTGGTAAGCCTTCCTTGTAAGAATACAGAGTTAAAAGGTGATTATATTAAATAAATATAAATTTGTTTTGCTATACAGTAACTCTACCTATCTTAGACTAATAACTTATCAATACTGACTCGTATGTTAACATTTTGTTGTATTTTCCCTCGAATTTAAATTAAACATCACTTTATACTTGTATACATGTGAATACACACTCTCTTACTGTGACTTATAGACTAGCTTCATGATGAATATCGTTGTCAGACTATTACTGCCTTCAGGTAAAAATCCGTGGACAAGAATTTACTTTTAAGTATTTCGCCGCAGAACTGTCCTACCAAGCACAACAACAATACAGTATGCCTGAATAACAGAAGACTGTACATAACTTATGCAGCTGATATAACGTTAATAAATAACACGGGGAACAATTAATCAGGGACGTGGGTTGTAAAGCCAGGGGAACAAGTAACATAATCATCGCAGTCAAGTGTGGGACGCGCATAGTTTGCAGATTTTAAGTATGCGAATATCGTACAGGCGTAGGCATCTGGTACGCCTGCTGCGACAGGAATTTAGTTAATCAGATGCAATGTGGGTTTGTAGCTCGTACTGCGGACGGCGTGATCGGCCTGCAGGCACCAGCCGAAGATAATTCTTACTTTTGTTTTCCTTTCCTAGAGAAATATTCAGGTTAGAACCATTAATACGGCGGTTCTATGCCTCGACACAAGCCGAAGTTGCTGCACACGGGGAGCAGACAAGAATCAACTGTTGGTCCTGGTTAGTAAACTCTTTGGGAGGTAAATAATTTTAAATTCACTGATATTGCTTAAAATAAGTATATAATAATAAAACATCAGACAATATCATCGAACATATTTGCGTGCAATCAACTCTTTCTTGAAAACATGCTCAGCCGTGCATCAGGCTGAAGACGGATTCGATCTTAGGACAACTTGTTAAATTTGTAGATAATAAAATGTTTTGAGATAAGTTTATTAATTAATTTAGATTTCTATGTCTTTCCCAAATCACAAATAGTGCATTATCGCTCTGTTATCCAATACAATGTAAGAAGATTTCGTAGTCATAGGATTGTTAGAGAACGAACAAAGATTATGTCAGAAATTAAAGAAGAGACGGAAAAGAACGAGCAACTAAAGAAGAGACGAGAGACCAAAAGAAACGAGAGACCAGAAAATACGAGAGACCAGAAAAAAACGAGAAGCCAGAATAAAGGAAAAAATCGGAAGAAACTAAAGATCAGAAGAGACTAGGGACCAGAAGAAACTAGAGACCAGAAGAAACTAGATGCCAGAAGAAAGTAGACGCCAGAAGAAACTAGAGGCCAGAAGAAACAGGAGACTAGAAGAAAGAAGAAACTAGAAACTAGAAGAAAAGGGATCAGAAGAAACGAGAGACCAGGAGAAATTAGAGACGAGAATAAACGAGAGACCAGAAGAAACTGGAGACGAGAAAAACGAGAGAAGAAAAGAAACGAAAGATGAAAAGAAAAGAGAGACTAGAAGGAATGAGGGGCGAAAAGAAACTAGAAGACAAAAGAGATTATAAGAAACAAAAGAAGAAAACAAACGTGGTACGAGAAGAAACGAGAGACGAAAAGAAACGAGAGACGAGATATAAAACGAAAGACGAAATGAAATGAAAAACGTGATACTGAAGGAACGAGCGACTAAAAGAAACAAGAAAGAAAAAGGAAATGAAAGACGAGAAGAAACAGGAGTCCATAAGGAAGGGTAGATGAGATAACGGAAGACGGTAAAAAGCAAGAGAGAGAAAGAAACTAGGGAGGAAAAGTAACTAGAAGCGAGAAGAAAAGGAGACTAGAAGGAATAAGGGAACGAGAGAAGAAAATAAACGAGAGACGAAAGTAAACGAGAGACGAAAGTAAATCAGAGGCGACAATGAACGAGAGGCAAGAAGAAACGAGAAGCGACGAGAAACGAAAGGCGAGAAGAAACGAGACACGAAAAAGAACGAGACACGAAAAGGAACGAGAGACTTAAAGAAACGAAAGACAAGAAAAAACAAAAGACGAAAAGAAGCGAGAGGAGTGAAGAAGAAAGAGACTAGGAGCAACGAGAGGCCCAAAGAAAAGAGAGGCGAGAAGAAACGAGTGATGAAAGAAAGTGAAAGGTGAAAAGAAACAAGAGATGAAAAGAAACGAGTGAGAGAAAGGAATAAAAGGCAACAAGAAAAAAGAAACTAGAAGTAACGAGAAACGAATAGAAACGAGAGGACGAAAGAAAATGAGATACGAATAGAAACAAGAGACGAGAAGAAACGAATGATGGAAAGAAACGAATGTCGGAAAGATACAAGAGGCGAGAAGAAACGAGATTCGAAAATAATTGAGAGATGAAATAAATTAGAGACGAAAAGAAACGAGAGGCGGTAAATGAAAGAGATTAGAATGAACGAGAGACGACAAGAAATGATAGACAAAAGAAAACAAGAAACGAGAAACTAGGAGGATCTAGAGGCGAGAATAACGACAGACAAGAAAGGAGGACAAACGAGAAAAAGGAACAAAACGAAAAGATTGAAGAGGAGAAAAGAGAGACGAGAATAAGAGAGAAAGCTCTTGAGAACAATAATCATATAGTGGTAAAAGACCGACCTTAGTTTACCTGTAGAAGTGATGTTCCATTTCCATTCCTATAAGCCACGCTGATCAACCTTGAAATTCAGAATCGTAAATGTGTATGTACGAGAATACGGAAATGAGAACGCGTGTTGAAATCAGTGCATTGAAAGCCTGTGAGTTTAGACGATTGCAGAGTTTGGTGTTCAAACTTCTTCTCATTTTGTACCATCTCATTCAAATTGATGTGAAGGCTATTTTCATCAAACTTACCATTTAGCTACTGTTCGCGATAGAGTTTCATACCTGTTTCTCCGTTCACAACAGTACATTCGCAAAATTCTTACATTTACATATTTGCATGTCTGGAGGACCTCGAGTTACTCAGTCTCACCGACCTTAGGAAGTTTTTTTTATCTCTATGCTAATAAACGAGTTTTTGCTGAATTATGTTACCGAGTTACTCGTATTTCTAGCAGCCACTTGTTCTTTAATTATCTTTTTCTTCAATTATTTCATTGTATTTACTTACCTATTTTATGTACTCAGATTAAGAGAATAGTTGAAAAAATTTTGTTTTCCGAATTAAGGCTATTTCATTTCAACGAGGAGTCGATATCTACTATGACTGTCGCAGTAGCCGCCGCAGTTCGAATATTGGATCCACTTGGTTCATACTTAAATGCATTACGATTATGCACCCCCATATAGGATAAAGTTGCCTAATTCCGTGATACTCCTAATCCCGTGATACTTTTTTTTAAGTGAATGTCAAAGGTTTGCCGTTCGACCATAGCGCCAGACATCTTTCTCGAAAGAGTGCATTTATCGCCTACTTCTGAGACATCGGTGAACTTCCTAGAAAGCTACCCAATTCCGTGACAATCAGTAAAAGAAACATATCACGGAATTAGGGATATCACGGAATTAGGCAACTTTACCCTACAGTGTGTCTCAGGAGGAATGTAAAACACGAGTACTTCAGGATAATGTAGTTTATGTTAACATACATCATTTAATCTGATATAAGTTAGCTATTTCTGAGGTCTAACGGTTGAGGAAAAAATAATAGGAGAAATACTGGAACGTAACGTGTTACGCCAGATATTTTGCAATGGCAACATCGGAGCACCTTAAAGCCAGCGCAACACACACAACTGAATACACGTTCACGTGTCATTTAATTAATGTATTCGCACAATGAATATGCAGACATGTTTTTTGTTTATGGATTTTGTGATGGCAATGCATTGGCTGCTGTTAAGGAATACAGATGACGCTCTTCCAATCGAAGGATTCCATCTAGCTGTGTTTTTTTCCCGTCTTTGCCAGATGTTATCTGAAACTGGAAAGCTGCCAAGTGTTTCAGTGAGGTCGGAAACGGAATCAGTATCGGTACCTGATATAAATTATCAATTCATGAAATCCATAAGAATGGCGACCTTAGTAGTTTGTCTTGTGTAATTATTTTATTTTCTTACTGAGGTTATACTTAATATGAACTAAATTTACCTATTGGAACAACACAGGATGCAGCATTTTCAATAATGTATCATATCGCAATGTTCTAAAACGTAGAAATGCGTCTATAATACATCTCTCAATTTAAAAGTTCGTCCATCAATACTTTTCCAACCGTTACATTTCGGATATAGGTATATTAGGTTAACTCGATGTAGATTAATCCATACTATATTATCATGAAATATTTTACATTCCTCCTGAAACACCCTGTACATATCGTCAACTTCAACCAATGTCGCCAATGGACTACAAGATGACCCAAAGATGTCTTCCAGTTCTTCTTAACTAAATCCTTAATGGACTCTACCAACAACTTTTATTTCATCCGGCTGTCTAATGCAGCATATGGTAGTTTTCTTTGTCTCTTGATACTTATTTGTTCTTCTTGCTAGATGACCTATCCAATTCCATTTTTAATTTTTAATTTGTATTATGATGTCTTCAGCTACTACTCTAGTTTGCTCCCTGATCCATTGGTTCTTTTCGCAGTCTGTCCTTGTAATGCGTAACATTGATCTTTTCGTACTCCTCTGTGGTGGCTCTGAATTTCTTTCTTCACTTCTCTCGTCCGTAAGTGAGAACTGGTAAAATGTTCTGATCGAATAATTTCCTTCTCAAGCACAAGAAAATTAAATATCATGTTGTTTCTCCAAATAGCACTCCAGCCTAGCTAATTCTATGCGACGGTTCCTTTCATCCAGGCATTTTCCTTCCATGCTAATTTCCTAGCCTAAGAATTAAATAACTAATACCAGGTTGTGATTCGTAATTCTGCCTTTATCTTCCGATAGTGGTTTATGTGTAACTAACTTGTTAAGTCAGGGCACCTGGAAGGCGGAGTTACTTACCACGATATGATTTGATAGGATGGCTACGTATAATTATATGGCGCCAGGAGAGAACTTAAATCTAAACTTAACATAAATTCTAGATCATGGACGAACACAGGAACAATTTTCTGACCGGGAATCAACCCGAAATCTCATGAACTCTAGTCGGAAGCTTTGACTACTACATCATGACTCAGGTAAGTATCATAAATAATACGTGATAATTTATCTTCATATATATTCATTCAGATAATTATAAATGTTCATTATTCTCACTGTAATTTCTTTTCATTATCTAGCATTTTTTTTATTATACTAACACTTTATGTGTATTAGTTTAAAGTTACGTTATATCTCACTGTGGATCCATCTATATGTAATTATGAATATCAAAATTTCTATTCAAATTGTTGAGAATTGTCTATATGTCCATCCAGGAAAAATTTAATTTTACTGTAATTTCTTTTTATTATCTAGCATTTTTATTATACTAACACTTTATGTGTATTATTTTAAAGTCACGTTATATCTCACTGTGGATCCATCTATATGTAATTATGAATATCAAAATTTCATTCAAATTGTTGAGAAATGTCTATATGTTCATCAAGGAAACATTTAATTCTACTGGATGTATTATAAAAAAGATTACTGAAGTTAGAATATCCATATTATAGTCTAAATACTTTGCAATTTGAACAATATTCTCAAAAGACTGTCTTTATTTTCTGATATAGTGTAACGTGGTCAGATACACGAAAGCTGTAATTTAGAAATATATTATTTACTGAAGTCAACATTATATCTTACTCTGGTACCATCTATAAGTAATTATGAATTTCAAAATTTCTACTCAAATTGTTGAGAAATGTCTACATGTCTATCCAGAAAAAACTTAATCCTACTGGATCTATTACAAAAGACATTACTGAAGTTAGAATGTCTATATTAAAAAGAATTCTCATACAAACATTGGTGCTACTACATTTTGACTATTGCGACATTCTACTAACAGATTTAAATTCTGACTTAGCCCAAAGATTGCAGCGCGTTCACAATGCCTGCATACGTTTCATTTGCAACATCCGCAAATACGACCACATTACACCTTCCCTTGAAACGCTCCAATGGGTAAGATTACAGAACCGAAGATATATCCATTCACTAATTTTCCTATATCGCACCATCAATACTTCTTCGCCTAAATATCTCTCGGTGCGTTTTAATTTCTTGTCCTCTTATCACAGCCTGGGTACTCGTTCTAAAAATGGCCATTTATTATCTATGCCTTGCCATAAAGCAGCTAAATATTCTTCCTCTTTCACACTATCAGCAATTCATTTCTGGAACTCCTTACCCAGCTCTCTCAGGAACTGCTGAATGATAATGCAATTTAAAAGTAAATTGTTTAAACACGTGACCAGTATTCATGTTTAACTCTCCTTCATTTTATATAATCTTTAGTTTTTTATTTAAGTCCTCAGTGCTGTATAGTTATAATTTACGTTTGAATTTGTTATTCTTGTAATGTGTTATATTGGTTCACTAACCGCTTGCATAATCATTCAGTGTAACTTCTAACCTTATATTGTTTTGTAATTATTATTTAGTATGTTTGCATTATTTTACTCAATTTGTGCTTGTATGACTAAATATTTTTTTATTAGTGTTCTTTAAATATTAGTCTGTAAAACTGTATCAGCTTCTTTTGTTTCTGGCTAAGTGGAAAAGAAGGCCTGATGATCTTAACTTCGCTAGAATAAATAGGCCTATTATTATTATTATTATTATTATTATTATTATTATTATTATATTACAATCTAAATACTTTGAAATTTGAACAAATTTCTCAGAAGATAATCTTGTTTTTATTTTGTATTATATTATAATCTGGTTATTAGCAGATAATATATAACATGATATTATGGTATTTAAAATCAATGTTATGTCTCACTCTGGCATCATCTGCAGCTGGCCATATACAATTTTCTACGTCATCAAGAAGGTAGAAGAAAACTGAAAGACATATTTACATGTGTATATGAAAGAACAAGCAGTAGGTATGTCCTTGTGGAGTCCTACTGTGTATCTTATTTGTAGTATTTAGCATTAAAATTTAAATCACATACATCTTCAAAGTTCATTTACATTGTTTATCCGTGGCTTCATTAATATTTTAAAATAATTCCGCCCCCTGGCATGTCTATATATTGTCGACTTGCCAGCAACCCACACAGCTTCATGCTGGGGAAAACCCTGACAGAAAAGTTTGTGCCACTCTTCAATTATAGGTACACTTTCTTTTATAAATAATGAGATTTGTTAATGGGACAGTTTGTCTTGCACTGCATGACATTCTGCTCCCCCGTGCTTTGGGACTTGTATTGCCATGAAAAGAGTAGCCGAAGCCAGATAATAGACTTGATAGGCTACTTCTGATGACATGCGACTTAAAATGCTTCGACGTTCCCCACGAAGTGCCATTTTATTTTTTTTTCTGTCCTCAGTTGACAGTCTTCATTTTTTTTCGATCAGTTGATTTATCTGTCTAAGATCAAACACATTTTAATTGAATAGCTCAATTATAGTGATTGTCGACCCCAGTCGTACAGTATTTGCAATATCTATCCGTGAATTTCAATACTCAACTTGAACGTCTGATCAGGATGATAGGTTTTCTTGCATAAAACTCTAAGTTAAGATTTGACAGGACGAAGTAAAATCTTAGGTTAAAAGCATACGAAAGAACCATTTCATCATGAGAAAAGCTGAATGGAGTCCACCGCTGTGGTCTCGTGGTAACGTCTTCGCTCCAGAACTCAGCGGGCCGGGGTTCGACTCCCCACTTGGGACGAGTTGCCTGGGTGAGGTTTTTTCTGTGTTTTTCCCTCACTCCTATGGATGAATAACTTTATCAGGCGTATGGAACCCCATTCATTCTCGCCACTTCCTTTCCTCCCTCATCATCCTTTTCTCAACATTCTGGTTGGTTTTCAGATCGTGCCTCGGCGGCCCTCCGAAGCCGCTGACTCTCTCGACCGGCTTCCGTGGATATGTCAAGCATAGTATCCGGTGGACAGCAGCGGAACCCGACGGGAGAGGAGGCTTACACCTCATACTGTTGAGGAGACAGGAGAGGGGGCTGTTGGGGTGGAATGGTACATGGATTTGGAAGGACGGCGGGACTGGTAGTTATAGTGGTAGCGGTTAGGTCGGTTCGTCGTAGGTGGGCTTGCAACTCACTCCAGGGGCTCACAATAAACCTCAGGTCGCGGTGCACAGGAATGTTCTCCTCCCGTCCTCATAGAGACAGAGAAAAGCTGAATGAATATTCAGATCCGTTATTACTCCGTTCTCAATTTTTCATAACACAATCAACTTTTTACATTGTGGAAGCCTCCATTAGAAAAGAGCCGAAATGTTTCTATTCAATATACATATCATCAGTCCACAGCATACTAAGAGTGAGATTATCTTCCAACGTACTAGAGCGTGGTTTACGCAGTGAACATTGTTATCATTGAAAACATTTTATAATTGATTTATTGACTTTTCATGTCACCAATGCCATGCGAATGTGAGTTACCTGGTAAGAAGCCCTTATAACTTGTCTTTTTAGTGATTAAAATTTCTTAGTCCATATTACATCGTAGGCTATCTCTAATTGATATTCTGGATGATAAATATGTAGGCCTACATCTATTATCAGGCAGTGCATCTCACTTGACAATGTGTCAGAGGAAGAACAATTGCGTGCATACATCTCAAGTCTGATTAGTGTACTATGTTACTAGTCAGAGATATATGTAATTGAGGGAGAAAGGAACTGGCCACCCCACTCCATTATCTTCTGGCTAGTCTTCGTCGTCTACACTCCAGTCTTCGTCATCATCACTCCAGTCTTCGGCATCATCACTCCAGTCTTCGGCATCACCACTCCAGTCGTCAACATCACTCCAGTCTTCATCATCACTCCAGTGTATTTATCATCACCACTCATGTCTTTGTCATCACCATTCCAGTCTTTGTCTACACCACTCCAGTCTTTGTCGTTACCACTCCAGTCTTTGTCATCACCACTCCAGTCTTTGTCATCACCACTCCAGTCTTTGTCATCACCACTCCAGTCTTCGTCATCACCACTCCAGTCTTCGTCATCACCACTCCAGTCTTCGTCATCACCACTCCAGTCTTTGTCATCACCACTCCAGTCTTCGTCATCACCACTCCAGCCTTCGTCATCACCACTGCAGTCTTCGTCATCACCACTCCAGTCTTCGTCATCACCACTCCAGTCTTTGTCATCACCACTCCAGTCTTTGTCATCACCACTCCAGTCTTCGTAGTCTACACTCCAGTCTTCGTCCTCATCACTCCAGTCTTCGTCATCAATACTACATTCTTCGTCATCATCACTCCAGTCTTCGTAATCATCAGTGTCTGCTATCGAAAATGTTAAGTTGTCCAATATTCTACAGAAAAATCTCGGATATTCAGTAATGTTGCTACAATGTAGACGTCGCTGATATTCCAAATTTTCATTTTCTACCAATTATTTCTTGTGAGGCTGAAAAACGTTTTTCTAAATACAAACATTTTCTAATAGGGAGTCCAAGCAATTTTTCATTTGAAATACAAATGGTCTGTTTGATAAAGCGTCAATAAATCAATACGAATCACACATTAACTAGTAACATTAATATATTTAACAATTCATTAAAATGCGAGCTGTTCACCAATAAAATTTTCGCAACATTTAATGAACAGTAAGTAATGCTTCATTACGGAAAATAAGTGTGTTGAATTAATTTTTCATAATTATATTACATTTTTATGAAACCATAGCCTACTACATCGTAAATCTTGTACCTGCTATATCATTCCCATGCGGGCCAACATGAAGCAAAGCGGTTACAAGATATAGTAAATGGAGGAAAAAGTACTAATCTAGTATGCTGTGTTAAATAACTATTTTCAAGGTGCGTAAATTTAGTTCTAATAAATGGAAGTTAAAATACCAATTAAGTTTTGTTATGTTTGAATGTGCACTGTGTATTAATTTATAATATTTCTTAGGTATATAGTTATAATAACCCCTTTCATGTGTTAAAATAAAACTAAGTTATATATTACCTAGCTCACTAGTTTCAGCTTTCTCTCAGCCGTTGTGATGATATTCTAACCTATGTTCAGTCTCTTCGAAAATTTTTAGTAGGCTTACCACGATCTTCGTGATGCGGTATCTTTTGTGAAAATTTTAACAATGGTCGTTTTTTAAATGGTTAACATCTCCATCTGGCTATTGATTTTCGAGAAGTTCCAGATGTAACAATTCTGCGTCGAAAACGTTCCGCCATTTTGTATTGCAACTAGTGAACCATTAAACATTTAAAGACGGGAATTTTTATCACTAAACTAATGATAACTTTACTGGTTCGACAGGACTAAAGATGCTATGTGAGCTATAAAAATAATTTCATGAACTAAGTAATTAAATTAATCATTAAAACACACTAAAGCTTTGTGAAACAGGCTATAAGACTCTTTACGTAGTTATTCATTATAATGCACTTCAGCTATCAATTTTAACTTTATTATAAAAGCTTATTGTTTTATTTATCTTTAAAACTATACAGTTAGTCAGTTACATAGCCTTAAATACTTAGGAGCAACTAATACTTGTACTTTTTACTTTTGTGTCTTTTGTTTTTCTGTATTTGTATCTTTTTTTAATTTTATTCCTTTTATCTGAATATGTTTTTTTTACGTATTTGTATTCATGATGATGTGGATTGGAAGGCCTGATGGAGGTAACTTCACTGGAAGAAATAAATAAATAAATAGATAAATAGATAAATAAATAAATAAATGTGAATAAAATACAAAAATATAATAATAAAATAAATAAGTAAATAGGTAAATAAGTAAATAAATACAAATGAAGCATAATTTGGTTTTTATATAATTTACATTTCTATAGGTTTTTCTAAAACTAAGGTAATGGTTCACTGTGGAAAATATCCTGTACGCTCGAAACTTATCATAGAAAATAAATCTCTAGAACAAATCTCTCACTTAGATTATTTAGGAAATAATATAAGTTTTGATATAGATAAAGATATTGAAAATAAAATAAATAAACATCACTCAATATGTGGAACAATCAATAGTACACTTCAAAATAAGATAAGGACACAAACAGAAATACAATTTTACAAGATAATGGCTGTTCCAATTTCTATGTTTGGAAGCGAGTTTTGGATAATGAAAGAAAGAGACAAAATCAAAACACAATCGGCAGAACTTAGATTCTTCCGAAAGTGAAAGGTTGTACAGATACGGAAATAAAATTTGGAGCCCCCTTATTATACAAGTTTTGCTTACAACACTGTGCATGTGCAGTAAACAAGAGCCCCTATGCTAGTTGTGGACAGTTGTGGGAAATTGTTGCCTACATTCATGTGGACTCCCATCAAGACTCGCTCCAAATATTAATTCCGTATCTGTACAAAAAACGATCAGATAAGGAATTGAAATATACGAGAAGCTTAACGTATACAGTTTAAACGAAAAACTAGAAGAATATAGAGACTACATTTAAATCGAATGATCAATGAAAGAGTTCCAGCACTAGTATCTACTGTATGCATCCACTTATAGGTATGAGGGCTGTCGGGCGTCCAAGGAAAAAAAATGGACTTTGACATTGTGAAGACGGAACAGGCAATGTTGCCTAAGCCTGATATGACGATAATAGATTTTTCTGATTCTTTTATATATTTAATTTTGAGTTTTGGAGCTTTGTATTCGTTGTAATTACACTGAACAACAAATTTTTCATTTTTGTCTTGCTCCGAAATAAAAATAGATGAATATTACTAATATGTATGCCGTATTGAAATTTGAAATCCAAATTGCCCCATCACGTACCATTTTCCGAGGAAAGTGAATTGATTTTTTTTTATGAAAATACTTCTGTTTTTAATTTTTCACTGCTACTGATAAAATTACAGGGATTCAAAATGCCTCATGATGCTTGAAAAATGTGCACTGGATACAAAAATGATGTACATAGTTTAAAACAAAAAACACAACGATAAAAATATTTCATACGTATAATGAGAAAATCTCATAATTTGAACTTACTATTTAAAAGGATTATCTGGATGACTTCCGTCTGTAACTAAACCCGGGATTGTCTTTTACAAGGAACCAACAATAGTCTGTAAGCATGCTGAATGATGATCTTCCTTTATATCGCCTTTCCATTTCAGATATTTCTTCATGAAATCTTTCCCTATGCTCATCGCTTACCGCTCCGAGGTTACGAGGAAAGAAATCTAAATGAGAATGTAAAAGTGTATTTTGAGAGACATCTTATACCCCATTTTCTCATAAGCACTTAACATAGTTTCCACAAGTTCGATGTATGTAATTGTATGTCCTAGAATTTCCAAGTAAATTTGAGCAAACATCTTTGAAAGCGCACGATGTCATTTTTTCTGTAACGGAAAGTTTTTCCACAAACAAAGAGTCAGCCATAACTTTGTGAATTTGTGGACCGATGAAAAAGACCGTCTTTTAATTTGCCTTCACTCAAATTGGTAAACTTTTCTTTTAAATACTGAAAACCACATCCTTGTTTGTTTGTTCGTTGCGTAGACCTAACTTTGAACTGTTATGAAATTTACTGAATAGAAGAGACCAATTTCTGTTTATTTAGAAGTACAAAAGAACATGCCAATAACCATAAACCGGGAATAGGCCATAAACTCATAAAATGCATTAGCTTTTGTTTTAGTGTAAAACCCCCTATTGGCACCAGATGTTTGTTGAGAAAACGCTTATCGATAAGTGAAATCATATTATATCTTGAGAACCTTACGTGATACGAAGAAATGATATGCATTTTCGGATTCAGCGCACACCAAACCGTAAGAGACGCATTGTTTTAAGTCAAAGAAAAATTCTTGTTGTTCAGTGTAATGTGTCATATATAGGTGGTGTATACAGTACATAAAGAATGAAAACATTGTTTATAATTGTATACAATTTGTGTCAACCGACTGTATCCGCATATGTATGCTAGACAAGAGACACGAAAGAACGTAGAAGCACCGTCCGCGTCTTTACCAAACACTGGGCTTTAGGCATCTCTGTAACTTTTATTAAAACCCCTCTAGTCGACATCATCATCATCATCATCATCATCATCATCCTATCTATGCCATTAATGTAACATTAGTCATTACCATCGCATCATTACATCGATACTCAATAACGCTAGAGATGAGAAGCGTCGTTAAACTACTACTAAATAGGGACTTCATGTCCAATGCACACAGGTCTGTACATTGTGGTAGGCTCGTTACTTCTTTAGTTAATGACTCTAGTAATTTTAGAATCTCGCCACATCGGAGACATTCTGCGACAGTGGTACCGGCTCGGCGCGGAATAAGGTTTCTTGTAAATCCCCAGGTCGAACATCTTGGTTCAAGGCTACCCACGGTAGACGACCAAGACAAACTCTTAAAACAAGATTCAATTACAATCTATATACAAATGCTTGGCATGAAGACAGAAGCTTACGATTCTTCAGTGCAGACGACGTGAGCGCGGTTAATATGGATGTGAATAACGACAATGTCGCCTTGAATACCAAGAGCAACTCTCTCACGGCTCAAGCTACTAGTTCTGCAGCATTACTCACAGAGTGTTATTATACGGTATTCTGAATTCACAAGTCTGCAGCTTATCGCCAATATTTTTTAATATCTATGTAGAACAGCGTTTTTCAATATATGACACATTAAAGGTGCAAATTTAAAATCTCGCGGCACACTCATAAAATCTAAACTGATGGTTCCCAACAGTAGGGTGACCACACGTCCTCTTTTGTCCGGACATGTCCTCCTTTTTAGGCCTTTGTCCGGGGTCCGAGCGGATTTTTAAAAAATATAAAAATGTTCTCCTTTTCGTAACTTCTATGCCTGATATTTTTAAATTATCTGATTTGACGCCTTTTTCAAGTAATTTTCCTGTACGTGGTAGCAGCATCGACAGCATCTTTGCCAACAATTATAACTCTCTTTACATACAAAATGATTTTAAAGTCACATTTTGTGCGGTCTTTTTATTGTATTTTGATAATGATAATAAGGCCTTATGGCCTTAATCCTGTCAGATTAAATAAATTATTATTATTATTAAATTAGTATTATTATTATTATTATTATTATTATTATTATTATTATTATTATTATTATTATTATTATTATAGTTTCCTTGGCTTTCATACGTAGTTAAAAGTAAAATCATTTTATATTATTATGTTTTATCATAAGTATACTGTAATAAAATAGATATTGGCATAATATTAAGTATAATATAGGCCTAAGCGTAAATCTAAATAGGGTAGATATTTTCTGTCTTCTTTAATCCCTTGACTTTCATATGTAGCTAACTGTAAAAGCATTATTATTAAGTTTTATCGTAATTATTTTTGTAATATTAACATACTTTTAAGTATGATATAAGCCTAAAACTGTACTGTAAATATTTTGTACGAAAATAGATATTGAAAGTAATTTATAGTATAATATAGGCCTGAGTCTAAATCTAAATACATATTTTCTGTCCTCTTTTTTCGAACAATGTCCTCCTTTTTGAAGTTTTGTGTCCTCTTTTCTATCGATGTGAATCTGGTCACCCTACCCAACGAGGTGGAATTTTGAGGGTTTTAAGAGGGAATATGTTTACTGAATATTTACTTGTGCCGCGTTCGCTGAATGTTGAACCTTGTGGACTCACTTTTTACTAACCTTTTCACTTTTATTTTTTCAGTTTTTGCTACAGACTTTACTATTTTCATTTTCTCTCGGCACATTGGTTGAAAAAATCTGATGTAGAACATATTTTAGGAAAGTGGAAGCTGTAAAGGAATTAGTGTACAAATAGCGAATACACTTCTATTTAATTTACAATTCATCGATCAACAAGTAATTACTACCGAAGATTAGTTTTATTTCATTCAGAATATATGGTTAAAAGGCTAAAAATGTTACGAATCCTAATGCCTCACAATGAATTATATGGTAACAGAAATTGCAAAAGTAAAATATAGTAACAATATTAAAGAATAAATCTAAATAAAACAAATCAACCAGGCGAAATACCTGTGTGAAACTATTCTTCATTAAAAATATATAGGAGTGATGAAGAATTACTATTCACCAAGTTCTTACAATAATACTGAAAAAAAAAAAAAAAAAAAAAAAAAAAGTAGACTGAAATACCAGTGTGTAAGTACTAGGAATGGAAATAACATTTTTAGAAGGTTTGGATATGTTTCCTCAAGAAATCTCAAATACACATTTCTAATTCTTGTTGAATGTAAGGTCATTTCCTATTATACCGGCTGTTTCAGGCCACACGTATCTGGCTTTTTCTCGAAAACTATAGGATACTGGTTGTTCATTAAAATATTTTGATAACCAAAACCTAGGTAAAGAATCTATTGGCGGTAGTATCATTTCCCGTAATAAACCGAAAGTAGGGGTACCTGTGGTCAACTTCGAAATTTCAAACGAGAACATAGATCATTGAAGGTACCACTGGAAACAACTTTTCAAGAGAAACAACTCTTACTGAAACTTTTTTTTCAAATTATTGTTTACTCACAAAGCAACAAAAATGGTATCTTCTGAGAAGTGCTGTACGTTGTTTATGTACGTACACCTTCATAGTAAGTGTTCAAAATATCCGCCACCCTGTGCTAAACAACGTTATGATCTCCTCCTAACATCCATGATTGCAAGGAGCACTTCAGAACAGCTGAGAGACCCACAGGCTTCTTTAATTCTATGTTTCATGTCTTCTCTAGTTGTTGGACGCACCTGATAGACCTTGTCTTTAATTCTCTCCAACAAGAAGAAGTCATTTGAAGCGAAGTCAGGAGATCGGGCCGGCCAAGCTACTGATCCCCTCGTCCAATCCGGCATAGGGAAAATAACCGGTTAATAACTCGTCGAACTCTACATGAAAAGTCAGCCAGACAGCTGTCCTGCTGAAGCCACATCGTTAACCGAAGCGTGAGGGGAACATCATGAAGCAACTGGTGCAAAATGTTACGGAGGGAGCGTGCGTTCTACCATTCAAGTTCTCTTCAAAAAGTTATGGTCCTATGACTCGGTGTCCGAGGAGGCCATACCATGTGTTGAAGCTCCACACGAGCTGGTAATCCACTTCACATAGCCAGTGTGGATTAACCGGAGACCAGTAATGTCCATTGTAGATATTCACCTGATCATCACTTTTGAAAGTTGCCTCATCAGTCCACAGAATTCTGAGCTCGAAATCACGATCCGTGTTTAGAAACCAGTTGCAGAAATCAACACGAGTCTGGAAGTCATGTCCCTAAGTTCCTGATGGAGATGAATATGGTATGGATGAAATTTGTTGCCTCTGAGAATTCTAAATACTGTACTATGGTGCAATCCTGTGTCACGGGCAATCCTAGTGGAGTAATGAGGATTAACTATCACTGTAGCGAGGACATTGGTAGCTTCTTTTTCATTACTGACCGGGCGTCTGATACGCTCACCCTTGTTCTATTTCGGTTGCACCAAGCCGTTTGTGCGCACACGATTTGCAAGACGCTGAAAGAATATTGTACGAACGATAGGCGCGGAATGGATATCTATCTGCGTAAACATGTGCTGCTTCTCTGCAATTCCTATGGCATTCTCCAAGTACCATCAACATATCGAACGCTTCTTCATTTGTGAATGACATTTTCCAAATAACAAATCCAAAGGGAAACGACGTGATATAGACAAATAAACAAAAGTCACTGTTGCTATGCAAAATAAAATACAATGGAAATTGACTTAGTTTCAAGATCTGCAGTGTTTACAATTGTGCTGTACCTACTACCGGTACAGTACGTACATAAGCAACATACAGAATTTCTCAGAAAATATAATTTTTGTTGCTTTGTGATTAAACAATAAAAGTTAGAGAAAGAAGTTTCAGTAAAAGTCGTTTCTTTTGAAAAGTAGTTCCCAATAGTACCTTCAATGACATTATGTTATTTCAAATTTCGAAGTTGGCCACAAGTACCCCTACTTCCGATTTGTTACAAGAAATGGTACTATCACTAATCGATTCTTTATATAGGTTTTGATTATCAAATTTTTTATGAACAATCACTATCGTACAGTTTTCGAGAAGAAGGGATGTTACGGGTGATCTGAAATACCCGGTATAAATATAAATTTAGCTTCATACTTTATATAATATGTATAAGATAAATTTGATTGCAAAATCTTCGCTTTTGCATTTATGTCGTGTTTTAGTATAAACTTCGCATTCTGAGTACATTCCGCATTATATTGCATATTTGCAACTCATTAAAATGAGATATAACAGGTCAAGAAAAATGAAAATATAAAAGCACAGGCTTTACAGTCATTTCGCTAAAAGGAGTTTGAAGTAGTTTGGGCATCTGATGACAATAGAAGGAGAGAAGTGCATAAGCGAACTTAGCAATAACACTCTCCAGCAAGAAGAAGGAGAGGCAGATCGAAGAGAATGTGGAACAGCAACATGATGGAGGCTGTAAATAACAAAGGTTTGAGAATATTTGAAGACGCACAAGACAAAAGGTTTTGGTTGATTGGCATGAGAAGAAGGCATTAGCTGTAGAATTTCTAATGTGTCTGAAATCAAACAAAACAAGTATGCAGAAAATATAATTTAAAGAAAATCTCTTCATTTCTTTAAAATAATACCAACACAGTAATCGAAGAATAATAAGGACACATGAGAAATAGTTACAACTACTGTAAATAATAGATGAACGAGACCAAAGTATTCTTCTTGAGAAAATGTAATATGTCATCCTCTCTGAAACAGAATCATGTCCTGCACACCATAACACAAACAAGACGCCCGTCGTGAAACATGAAGTTAGCTTAGACAACACAGGACAAAGAGAGGGCATGGAACATACTACACTCACTCCCATTTGCAGGCCGATACGATCAATTTCCGTATTCGGATAGTACCAGGATCCACTGAATTTGCGATTAGGTGTACTGTTATTTGAGTCACAAATGTTGACTGACATGTGTAGTCTATATCATCTACTTCAGCAAATACATAGGTATTCGAAAATTTGTGGTAACACTACTAATAGTCTAATGAACTCCCCTACCGTACACTGGTATAGTAGACCTATCCGATGAAGAGGTGTCTGATATGGTAATAACCTCATTTACCCTCTACAGGATGGAAGTAATATAGGCCGAATTGTACAGATTTTAACAACTGATTCCTTGGATAGAGTACAACAAAAGTTTCTAAGACCTAGTGCCAAATAAATACTTTTCGCAGATAAAAAAATCCCGTAAATGTTAACACTTTTACTCGGTAAGTACTATCCGTAAGGTTCTGATTTTTACTTTCATCATTAGATAAACTGATTAGGAATGATGTATTGCTCTCTGCAATTTTTAATAAAAATTGACGGTTTTCTTACAAATTAAATACAAAAATTAACACGTATCGTTATTTCTTGCTATTAAGAAGTCAGGCAACCCTGTTGCAGTGACTAAGGAACGGAATGCTGCTATTCAGACCTGAGTCCATGTGTATTCGTATGTGAGCCAGCAATGTGCTATTGCGAAATAACGCAGACTTTCAACCTAATTTACCGATTAATCATGCGCTTAATTACAAAATAAATAATAGTTTTTATATTTATTTCAATATATTCCAGTGCTCCTTTTAATCTGCTCAGTTATACAGTTATAACACTTCCACTCTGTATATGCAGTGGTTGTAATAATAGGACATCTGCAACATCCTTAATCCTAAAAATATGTAGATAAGATTTAGACTCTCAAAAGTAATGTTTATTGTTGTCTATGACCATGAAAGCATATTAAATGAAACACTCATTCTGTTCTAGTTCAAATTCGTATGAATTCTACATATTACAGCCACATTTTGGAACATCATTTATAGCCAGCAATACCTCTTAAATTTCAATACATAACACAGTACATTATTATAAGATTTTTATTCGACCATACTATAGTACTCTGTGTGACGTAACTCTATTTTAATGACATACTTTAAAGTACTGCTATTGATTATGTTCAACTATCGATTTCCAAATAAGCATATATGATATTGGTTAATATCATACATGCAACATCCCGCAAGCCTTGAGAGCACCAATCCAAAATGATAGACGAGAGTATTGAAAGTGACATTGATCGAATCACTTAAACATTATCCCACCTTGAAACATTCCACTGGGAGCCATTTCTCAAATAAATTTCACAAACTGCAGAATCAACAACATGTAGCCTATTTAAAATAAAATACATTTTAACATTCATGTTAATTTTAATATTCTAATAAATGGAATTAATTTTCTGTCTTTTAATGTGTATTGGCTTTGAGGTTAAAATATCCAAATAAAGTCATGTAAAAATCAATAAATACGGCGTACACGCCTGCTATCTGTTGCACTACTTGGAAACGCGCCGAAGACACTGACACTCGTGCCATCTGTATCAATAGTCCAAAACACGTTGAAAATATACTCATGCTTACCATTTCATTATCACTAAAGTTACAAGGTAAGATATTTGTAAAAACTTGTACATTTAATTATGGTCGAACGAAAACAGTCGTATGCATCTTGTCTTTAACGTTAATTAAGACGCTCGTATGAAAATTATAAAATTCGCTTACTCTCGTTCCATAAACATACTGGAGTCTTAATTACTACCATTATAGGTCGTTGCATAATAATATACTATTATTACCTTATCAAGATTTAACATGCTACCTTTAGTGATATACAGGTGTTAAAACTAAGTGACTCAAGAATGAATTAATAATTTCTCGGTAAGTTTGTCTTCATACATCCATTCTGTACGGTGGAACCCTTTTAATTGCTTTCATATATTAATATCTGTCAAGTTCACTTACACAGTCATAATTTGTTTGATTCTACAGTTTCATACAACAAGGCAACGACATATTCTCAAAAAATTCACCTCTGTGTCATTTCTTTCTCATAGTTTCTTACTCAGTATCCGTAAGCTATACACCTTGGCATTAAACGTCATACATTATTTTCTAATAGATTTAAATATTCTTTTGTTTCATTTGTTGCATATCTGTTCCACGAGAATATGTGCAAACTCTATATAAACTCCATCCCCTAGCCTGTTTTGTTCTGCTTACATAAAAATAACTAACACTTTTCACTCGATGTTCTTCAAACTCGCAAATAATTGCATTCACTTATATTAATCTCTTCCTAGTCTAGTGATATATTTCCTTGTCACATTAGTTTTCAAATATTAGTGGCATTAAAAGGATTATTTATAATGCCGCTCCTTTTTAGAATCTCACGCATCACAGTTTTTATAGACATTTAAATAATTATGACACCTTTCATCACAAGCTCAAGTATTGCCTCATTTGATTTCACAAAATCCTTATTTTAATTTGTGTTGACACTTTTCATATTACAAGCCCAAGTATTTTATTGTCTCGTTTGATTTCACAAAATCCTCATTTTAATTTGAATTGACACTTTTATCGCAGGCCAAAGTATTTTATTATCTCGTCTGATTTCACAAAACCCTTACTTTAATTTTACTTGATATCTTTCGTCACAAGCCCAAGTATTTTATTGTCTAGTTTGATTTCACAAAATTCTTATTCAATTTTTTAATTGAAACATCTCTAATCGACCGGCAAATTGACAAAACATGTAACATGTTTGCGTAAGATGAAATTCATAAAGAAGATTACTTTCACTTTTTCACATTTCTATTATGGGATAATATTTAACATATTTACGCGATTCCTAACAAAACAGATTATGTATTTGTTTGTTTGAGAAAAAAATATAATATATGTTTTTCGTCGTTTCCACCCATTTTCCCGAATCCGCATTACCGAATGGACGTCTTTTCGAACCTACCTTTTCCCGAATGCTTCTTTCCCGAATCGACTTTCCCGAAGCCACGGTCCCTAATTTAATTTACTATTCAGTTTCCCGAATATATTATGCGAGAAATTCCCGAACATTTGATTACTTTGAACACGAGCTTGTGGCATAAGGCGACCTGTATCTCCTCGATATGATACATTGTGGAACCAGTACAATTCCACATTACATAATGAACACCGAACAAATAATCTGTCGGAAGGCTTCTACAGTAGTCTGCACGTGGCATTTGATAGACACGATCCAAGCTTCTATACTGCTGTGACTGAGTTCCAAAATGAAGAGAGCGATACGAGGTCCATGATTGCGAAATTCGCATTGGGTAGACCCGTGAGGGCACAACCGAAGAGAGACTGACTACAACTTCAAACACGAATACGAATTATCATGCATGATTATCACACCTATGCAGCCGATAACAGACACCTCGATTATCTGAGGACACTTGGACATTATTTCACTTTGTAAAGAGTAAGTGTAATCAATTATAATCATACCATAATTATATTAAATACATTTGTGTGGTAATATACACCACTGTATTCTAGGGAAAAAGGAAATCAAAGAAATCTGGAATGTGGATTCGAGAATTTTGTATTCGGGAAAATGTCTGTCGGGAATGTGGATTCGGGAATTTTGTATTCGGGAAAAATGTTATTGGGGAAAATGGAAGATCGGGAATGGGGATTCGGGAAAATGTCCGGGAATCGTTTTTCATTTTAACAACGGCTGAATAATTATTAATAAATAGTGTTCGATATTTTTAGATATTAAATTAGAGGTATTGTCATTTGAAATTCAAATGTTTATAACTTATCCACTTAACTAATAATAGATATGGCTCATAAACATGGAAATTTTATCGTAGGAAGTTCTCCACACTAGTGAAACGGAATAATTATCAATTTTACAGTGATATTTCTGCTATCTGAATTGATTGTATATAATTCACAAACTAATTGGTAAGCAAGATGCATACGTTAATGAAAACACAGCATCTCTTAGTGTTTATAAGAATACGTAGACACATTGAAAGGAGGTAAAGACAGAATGAGGTAGAAAGAGAGACAACGAACCAAGTTCTATAACCTATATGTAGGTCATTCATTCTGCTGGCATCCTTACAAGAGAACAGAACAGAACAGATATGACTGTGTTATTATCTTCAAACAGCTGACTACCCAATACATCCACTAGCAACGCGGTGTCCACTCTCGTAGCGTGTTATCACATCATGCGTGATTCTCGTCCATTACGATGGAATGTGGTACATACCAATTTCCGTATTCTGTGTCTAGCAAAATATTTCTTTGTAGATAACGATGTACTGTTATTAATTATAATTATATTATGCATGTTCTATTTCGCATGAAAAATTTGGAATTCATGAAGTTCAATTGCATGGCGAACTACTGTATAAGACGATATAAATAAGACAAGGAAATTAATCCGAATGAAGTTCTATAAGTCAAGCGCGCACAGTGGGTGAAATTACGAAACTGACTGGACTAAAGTATTTCTGTTCATCATCAAAAAATGAGTCGTCTAGATTCAAAAACCCCTAAACGCAATTTTTGCACATTTTCATGTTTTTATACCATTTGAATCTGTGTAATAAATTCTAACAACGGTATAGGCTAAATATTGAAATTAAAAGCCATCTCAATCGGACAGAAATAGAGCGATGAAAATTGGGTTTAGTTTCAAAGTCCCCTACAGAACGAAAAACTTACAAAATTGTTAGATTCAAAAATCCTCTATCAACAAAAGAGCCAATCGGTGATGAGGATGCGCTCATGTGCCAATATAGGGTCATGTATTCTGTTGTAGCTTAAATACGGTCATGTTGTAAAACATAGTTGTGTTTCTTGTTGCGAATCACAGTAGAACATGAGCGAATTTAGTACACATGCTTCTCTTATCCCACCGCATATATCCAAAAACAACAGAGACAAACAGAAAGCTGGAAGAGAAACGGAATGCGCCAAGAAAAGTAATTAAATTTAGCCTTTTAACACAGCTTCCAAGTTTTTACGTACTTTTTTTATGTACTATTATTGCAGTCAACATCGATACGGCAATTATTTGCAATTTTAATTGTTACAGGTATTCTCCAACATTTTCGAAATTAAGCACAAGACGAAAATATTCCGATGTACAACATTACGAATGACTGATATAATGAAGTTCCATAAGGTATTTTATCGGTCTAAAGACAAAATACAGCAAGATAATTTTATTCTACAACATTGCAAGTGTTCTACAGTAAAGACGACTCGTGTACAAAATTCAAAGACAGGATTCAAATTTAAATACAACATTCGTTGTTCGTGGTTCCCTAATTTCTGAATGTCGAAATTCCTTTTTGGTGGTTTAGGTTTGAATAAAGACAGAGTTCAAGATGTTTATTAAAATCATGTACCTTTAGGCCTATTCGATTATAAGAATGCAACCCAGACACGTTTCAAAGCTACAGCCAATTGAATCGGTGAGTGGAAAAGGGGTAACATTCCAAAAAATGCGAAAATAAACTGAGATAGCAGAATTGTTCATATATCATAGTCCTACCTATTGAGCAGGAAAGGAGTAATATTCCTATCATCCTAATGCCAATAGCTTGGACCCGTGTTTGGAGTTTAGTAGAAGAACGGTAACATTCTTGGAATGTTACTTTTATTCCACTCAATAGTGGAGCACTATTGTGTTAGTTTTCATATGGTATGCTTGGAGCGCTGGCATACACTGTAATAATCGTTGTGTTTCTTAACTGATTTAATACTTCGTTATTACAGGTGTTCCAGGTTATGTTTGATCAGACGTCTTCTGTCTGAAAGATTTGGAAAATAGTTTTTGAAGTTAGTTCTTTGGGTAAAAAACAACAATGTTAGAAGAGGAAGATAATGAGCCAAGAAGAAAGAAAGGAAAGGTGAACAAGAATTCACATATAAAAGAAATGGAGAAAATATCTAGGAGTAGGGGAGAAGAGTTTGTAACGTACAAAGGTGTATTAGTCGAGACCAAAAAAACGGGCAAAGACTGTAAATGTCGAAAAAAGGTGTACAAATACGTTTTCAAATGTGGAAAAAGAAACAATCATAAAAACGGTGTTCAATGTTCGGCCAAAAAATGAAAAATATGTTTATTTGATGGGCTTCATAAGTAGGCAAGAAGTGGCTAGGCATCGGTCAGTGAATGGAAACTCAAAAGCAAACACGTCATCCTTTATCTTTTATGCAATGAAAGGTAATGTCCGAGTTCAGGTGTGCCGCAAAGCTTTTATAAGTCTACATGCTAGTTCAAATAATGCAGTGAGTCGACTAACTACTCCTATAGAGTCCAAGAAAACACCAGAAGATGGTCGAGGAAAGCATGTAAATAGAGGAAATATTTTACCAGCCTTTGTAAATGCTCAAATTCATGTGCATATTGCATCTTTTCCAACACACACATCTCACTACAGCTCTAACCCTATAACTTACGTAGATGCAGAGTTATCTGTGACAAAATGCATCAGTTATATTTAGAAAAACATCCACAGTGTAAAGATGTAGTGAAATATGAATATTATCTTCGATACTTCCACAAACATTTTGCCTACAGATTTGGACGACCACAGGTAGATGTTTGTTCTACCTGCGAGGAGTTAAATACCAAAATAAAATCAACAACTCTAAATGAATCTGCAAGGCGTTCCGCTGAAGCTGGGCTTGTAGTACATAAGCGGCGAGTCAAAAAATTTTATAATAAACTTCAGAGTGTGACAGAGTTGAGCAAAAATGATCCAAAAGTTAGTGATATCGTTTTTGATTTTATGCAAAATTTTCCCCTGCCTTTGTTATAGTGAGGATCACGTAAGTTCAGTTCCCAAACAGCAAATATTTCCGTCTTGTCAGTGTTGCCAACTGTTACCAGATACCACCACATGTAGTAAAATCACGATCCTATGTACTGAATGACTTCTTTACTCACCGTACTTTACCTTTATGTTGGAAGGTTATTCTAAATAGTTTCAATAATAATTTCTAATATATTTTCGTAGACAAACTATATGAGAAATGGAGGAAATGAATCACATGAGAAGTGTATTGCTATGTTCTATTCTTTTATTCCTTTACATTATTACTAGTATTAACATTAATAGGTTACTAGACGTAAATATACAACAAAGTATAGTATATAATATAATATTCAAGAATCAAATCTGTTCCAAGACCAATTAAATTATTGTCACTTCACTTCAAAGATTCCAGCGTACATATACTGTACTTCCTAAAGGTAGATAAATTAATAACCAATTGACTTTTGGTTGGAATTCGAATGAACTTCTGATTATCTTTTGAAGTTAGTAATAAAATGGATAATGCAACTAGGCTAAAACTGAAATAATAATAAATCAACTTACAAAAATAATTTTGGTCCTTAAAAGCCATAAGTAATTTCACTTCTAGATACCTTTTTAAAGATTTCATTTGTTTGTAAATTGCTTAATAATGTTACACTTACACTTATTATTTCTGCAACTCCACGTCTGTCATTGAAAAAATGTATGATACATAACTGTGAAGTCTCTTTTTGGCTCTTGTGTCCTAAATTTAAATAAGAAAAAACAAATGATTCAAGAAATGTGAGTTGGTGAAAATTAAGTACTCAATTAATAAAATAATTACTACCAAAAGAGTATTTTATTAATTCTATACAAAAGCTGGATTACACAGAAGAGATGGCCAGAAATCATACATTTATACACAACATACAGCATGAAACGATCATCCAAAAATGCTTTTTGTACACAATAACATCTTTCAAACGAAGTGAAATAGCCAATAAGTTCAATAAATATTACGCTAATAAGTAATAACTATAATTAATAATTATCTACAAGCTGTAAAAGGGAATAAAATAGTATATTGCTGAAATTAGGAGGTTATGGTTTATTACGTGTATTTATAATTTTAATTACTTTTTCTACATTTAATTATATTTTAATTTCTATTAAATTAGTTGGTGGTGTGGTTGTTAGTTTTATCTGTGTACGTCAGACTATTAAGGAAAAACTGAAAGAAATATTAAATCTACAATCTACTTTATATAACAATATTTAATCAAGAACTGAATATTACTATTAATTTAATAACATAAGACCCAAAACATCTCCAAGTCCAGACAATACACATGCTGATTTTCTTAAACATGTTGGCAAACAAGCAAAGTCACTACTTTTATCTTGTAATCTCATCTAAAATACAATATCTGTCTGGAGAAAATCTATCATAACATCAATTTTGAAAAGCAATTATTCAACTAATATCTTTTCGAGTTATCGACAGATACCACTTACTAGTATGATAGCCAAAATTATGGAAGAGATGATTTCATAGATTGAATTGGTTCCTGGAATCTAGTAACTAACTTTCATCTTATTGAGTTGACTTTAGAGAATTATATTCAACAAATGGACAGTTTTTAAATTTTAGTCAAGATATTAAAGATATTTTAAACAGAAAACAAAACACCTTAGCAATTTTAATTTATTTTCAAGGATCATATGGCTCTGTAGATATAAATCACTTAAGAAATTGCAAACTTAGGGTGTCCATGATAAAGTGTTACACTGGGTCAGTGACTTGATTATTTGATTCATTGTCACAAATATGTAAATAGAGACAGATTCATCTGGGCTTCCCACATTGTTGTTTTCAGGAATACATTTTCCAATATTAATGTCGATGGTCTAACTAAAGAAATAGATCTTATGATAATCTCATCATTTGCAGATAATATGGTTGTCTAGAACAAAAAATCACAGTCCACAAATATTAATAAACTGAGCCAAAATCCCAACAGACTTTTTGACTCTACTTGGAGAACTCAAACTTGCTCAATTAAGGGAAACTTTACTAATAAAACACAATCCCAAGTTATTTGAAAATGAATGGTATATGTATACATTAGGGGGTGAAAATTTAAATTAGGCAATATTTAGGGCTCTCAATATTTTTAGCTACAAGAATACATTGTTATTAAGAGATTTAACTATTTTTAAACAATTGTTCTTTGAAATTGTTTATAATAATATTTTTTTTGTTTAAAAAATTTAATAAAACGGTAAACATGATATCCTCTTTCCTAATGAAGCTATTTTCAAAATTCCTTCACTGTTTTATAGGAAAAATGTTTGTCTAGTGCCTGAATAAACTTTGAATAACATTTTGCTATAATTTACCATAAATATCTTAAATTTTGTAAAGTATTAGACAAAAAAAGTATGCAACCTTGAAGAAAAAAATTTTTAATGGGACTGTGAACATGTAGATCAAATTTTTATTTGATTCATGCACTAGATTACATTCCAAGCTTGAAAATGATACCAGAATCATACCTCTATCTTTTTTCTTGGATGAGATATGATGTTTTCCTTAAGCCAATATGTCAAGAAACTGTACTTACGGGAAACGGCAGTTGAAAGTTAGGCTGTCAAAATCCTCCTGCTTCATACGTTATACCCTCAGCAGTAGTCTCGCGATCCACCTTCATTTTTTTTCTTCCTCTCAGGTATCTTCTTCTGCTTCTTGCTTCTGGTGTAGCCTGATTTCTCTTCATTATATCCTTTACAACCTTCGAAGAAGATACGCCTGTAGTTGTGTTCAGTCCAGGTTCAATTCCCATCTTCCTTAGGATGTCCAACTCCACTTCAGGACCACAGTTGTAGTGGCACACTGCATCCATTACACACAAATTCAGTGTTGCATGTCCCACATAGGTTTCTTTTGGACACCTTTTCCAGATCATCCCATTGAAGGACTCGTTAATGTTCTAGGTCTTCCCATGCAGGCACTTCTGCAACATTTTATCGTCCGTCAGTCTTTCGTAGACCGGTTTCATTTGTCTAATCACTGCAATGGGAATACCAGGACCTTCATGCTTGTAAGGGATGCCTTTTGCTTTGGCCACTTGATAAGTGCATCAACTGTCTTCACCTAGTGGACACTTTGCATGAAGTGGCTGGCTGTCATTTGCTGCGACATGGAACATAGAGGCCCAGATAGCTCTTTTCATTTTTTCTACACTTTCTGTATTAGACCTGAGGGCAATACCAAAGTAATTTTGAAGTTTGTCTATGAGGGCTTGAGTCAGTTTCCCCTTTCCACCGATCTTTTTGGTCTTAACTAATTGCCTAAGACCTTTGCCTAAACGCTTTTGGTAATGCCCCACACATTCTAATTTCACAATCTCTTTCCCATCATATGGGTCAAGTTCAGATACAGTTTTGAAACTTTTTGAGTCGCCATCTCCTAAATATTGAGTATAAAGTAATCCTCTATTTTGGACTGACCTCAAAAAGAGCCTACCTGCCCCAACAGGTTCCATGTTAGGTGAAGATCCCTTGTAGTTACAGGAGCATACTGGTACATGGTCTGCTAGCCAAGTCTGATATGAAGGTGATTTTTTGTCTTCCTTAGCATGCATTCTGCAAGACATGCAGCTTTTGGACATTACCTCCACATCGAGAACTTTACCAGTTTTTACTGACATGGCTGTCACAACACCCGACAAAGAAGAAAATTCCCTCCGTTGCCACGTTCCATCAACTGACACTGCACATTCATTGCTACCAGTATTTTCACGTACTTCATTAGCAGCATCATTCATTGTATCATAAGCAAGCTGTGTTACCACTTTGTTTACATGCTTGATATGACCCTGATAAGAATTTTTACTGAGGCCACATGACAAGCCCAGAAGGTAACATAACCTGTTCAGTTCACTATAGCCACAACCAATTTCTCGGCTCGCATAGACAATTCTCCTGTTTATTTCAAAATATTTTGAAACTTTGTGGCTTGAGAATAATTCATCAGAATTATACCCGCAGGCTGAACAAGCTAGTTTCACACATACTGCCAAACCATTTCTCTTGCCACTATTCAAACATAATGAAACTGAACCCACCATGAGACATTCTGGACAAGCCAGTAGTAAAATTAATTTTGTTAAATATCTAACATCAAAAAGAATAAAGCCATAATGTTCTGTGTGTTCACTTGATGGTGGACAATGTCTATCTGTAGTTACATTTGTTTCCTTCTTCTTCCCATAAAATTTCCTTTGCTTCTTCCTGCTTGTATTACGTTTGTTAGCCATCACTGCCACACAGCACTATAAAATAACACTAAACTAAACGCACTATAATAACTAACACTAAAATAAATATGCAAAGAGAACACTAAACTGAAACTAAAGGCACAAACAGCTGGAAATAATACTCATAACCTGTGTAACCACGTGTATGAAACTTGTACATAAACAACTTTTCTTTCTGCTGTTTTATTTATAATTTCTGTTCATAGATGGCAGGAAGGGCTAGAACTGTGCACTATCGCTATCTATGAGTTATTTGTGAACTATTAGAAATTCCAGAGTACTTTGAAATGGGTAAAAATGGCTTAGTATTTCAGGAAAAAAATCTGACATTTTGACAGATAAAAGGGGGTGTAACCATTTGTTACTATCATAGAAAAGTGCCATTATCTACAAAACTACCAGTCAGAATTAAATAAGCAAACCAGCAAATGAAAGAAGAAGAAGAAATGCTGCATCCAAAACATACTGTTTCAAAAAATGCCATTTTTCATAATTTTTTGTGTTTCTAACGTATACATATACCTTAACTTTAACAGATGATGTTAAGAAATGTGATACTTCTCCAGACATTTTAAAAATCATTAGAAACGATAAATGATCTGGTCAGTGAGTGACTACAAACGGTATTTTTTATAAATGGATCCTGTTTACCAAGCCATAGATGTAGTGGTTTGTAGTACAATACCAGTATATTCCCTTTTACAGGGAATTATATTCAAACACTTGTTTGCCCCATTTTAACCGTGACAATGCTTTTTAGTTCTTTTAAACATTCTGGTTATTGTATTGTGTTTGTGTTTAGTGAAAGATTTTAGATAAGGGCGCAAATAGCCATAGTAGCTGACGCGCCCTTTTTAAACGCCACTAACTAACTTCAAACACTGACTAATTTTGATAGTGAAAATTTAGATGCACTTTTAAGCTTTACAAAATCTCCAGTATCAACTTCATAAATCTGAGAAGGCTGTCATACTATCAGATTCAAAATCAGATATTCTTGCTGCAGTATTGGACGTAACAGCATGAAATCTCAATATTTTACAGTGTTTTAAAATTTTAAGCAAAATGGTCGAATTACATCGACGACTGGTACTTCCGTGGATCCATGAACTTTATGGAGTGGGAGGTAATGAGGTAGCTGAAAGGTAGCAAAATTACTGTAAGGTTATCTATACCTGCATCTTACCACACTGTTAAAAGAATAACAAGATCAGAACATGACAATGTGGTAACAAAAATCGGAATGATTCTAAAGCAAATGAAAAAATTGCAAAAGGCCATCCAGCATCCGCTCCATGATGGAGGAAAATCCTCAGAAGAAACCAACTAATTAGACCAAATGGGGGATCCAACCTACCCTCGAGTGCAGCTCTGAATTTGCAGGCCAACGAGTCTACTGACTAAGCTACATTGGTGGCTCCACTAAAAATATGAAGCACATGGCACTCAGATTATTAAATTGACAAACCTAAACAATTATTCATCAGTTAAGCTATAAAATATAATACATAGCAAGCAAGTTAATTCAATTTAAAAGTATAAACAATTCAATCAGTTGAAATATACAGAAATTGATAATACATACGCAAATTACAAGCATAAACAATTCATCACTTGTGGTATACAGCCTACTATTTAATTAACAGCACATATAATTCATCAGTTAAGCTATAGGCCTACAGTCTACTATTCAATTTACAGCATACATAATTCATCAATTAAGCGAAACAAAAATATAGTACAATACATAGTAAAAATAATACACCTAATTTAATAACTGAACTTCTATGAAAATCTACAGTGGCAGTACTCATATTATCACAGGCCATGATTGTCTCAAATATTTACAAAGAACTGAAATTTCAGAATCTCTCAGTGCCATTTCTGAAATCTCAATGAAGATATGGATCATTGTCTTGACTGTCCAACTTTACACAGCTTTCATTCATCTGGTTAAATATTGAAGTGCAAGATAACAAATACATCAACTGCTGAACACTTGGTATCAATCAACCAACAACTTCAGTACATTAAGGGGGAAAAAAAAAACTGAAAGAATTAATTGTAAATAGACACAACACATAAGACAAGGCCGCTTTAGGACAGTAATTGGCAAGGCTCTGTTGTCTTAGGATTCTTATGTAGATTCAATTTCACCTGAAAGAAAAAAGTAGCATCTATAAGTATGCCTAATCATGAGAAATAAGAGAAACAGTTGCAATAGTAGTAGTAGTAGTAGTAGTAGTAGTAGTAGTAGTAGTAGTAGTGATAGTAATGATGATGATGATGATGATGATGATGATGATGATGATGATGATAATAATAATAATAATAATAATAATGACTGTAAAGTATGGAAATTAATATTGCAATGTAATATCAAAAGGTGATTTCACACCATCAACTCTTATCATTTAGTACAACAAATCTATTATATTCAGTTGCAATCACCAGTAGCTGTTCTTTCCTCCATTTTGTTGTTGGCTGATTTTCCACAAGTCTGCTATGATATGCAGCACTATCCATGACAATAACGCATTGCCCTAATGTTCTCAGGTCAACAACTGTGTTTGCACCCACTTCTCAACTACAGGGCCATTCATAGCACTATGGTAGTCCTGACTTTTCTTTCAATTGCATGAAAAAATTAAATCAGCACCTGCAATAAAAATTATACCTGGGCATATAATTACGTCACATGAATTCACAGCATTTAAATAAAGAAAATAAAACATAACATAACAAGACATGAGATCCTCTTTGGTGAAAGGCTTTCCCACGTTTTTATTTAGTCACCAATTTTTATATTTTTGTACCCTGATTTAAAACATTACTCTTGCCAAATTTATGTAAAATATAAATCAATATAACTTACCGAGTATAAATCCACCTTTCGTTCCGGCATCTAATCTTCCACCCTCATTTGTTGGTCTACGAATAACACCATTCATGTCACTGGAAACTTCACCTGGTTTATTCCATGAATTAGTGGATGATCCTACTTAAAAAAACAGAGAAAGATAAGCAATTCACATTGACACTCTAAGAGACACTAAAATTTTAAACACAGGAAAACCGTTCAAGAATTTTATAACTAACCTCTAGTTATAATATGAAACTATTAATTGCAAAACATGTTGTTCCCACCTGAATTCATTACTAGTGGCCTATATTAATTGCAATTTCATATTCCACATAAGTGTTAACCTATTTGTTAGTAAAAAATTCAATCACTCAATGTCTCACAATAGATTGAAATTTACCATTCATAAAAATCCAAGTCTCATCCAAGAATACTATGGGTTTAGGGTTCTCACGCTCCACATTTCTTATATACTCTCTCAAAAACGAATAACATCACTTTCTCGTACATGTGTATAAGGATCCCCTTTGCTTCACAGAAATTTCATCTCTTTCAAAATTTTTTTCACCGATGATAAGGATCCTCTAAATAAATATGTTTCATAATTATCATTCATATGTTCCAGAACTTTTGCTGCTGTTAGTACTTCCCCTGTAACAATAAATGAAAATTATGCCATATTTTTATACATATGACTAATATCAGAATTACATTGCATAAACCAACACAATAATTCCTGTAACTTCCCTACCTTTATGTAACTTGTCATAAATAAATCTCGCAATTGCATCTTTCGTAAAATCATCAGCATCAGTCACTGGATGTTTACGTAGTCTATGTTTTCCTGGTGTCGCAAGTGGGGTCCCCTTCTGTGAATTTGTTATCACTTTCCTAGCTGTAATAACAAACAATAACATAACACTTCTAAAAATTGTTATATCATAAAATTCATGCATGATACCAACATTTACAGCTATATGAACAGAAAATGATCAACATGTTAGGTTGAGTCTACGATAGGTTTAAGTAGGCTAATATTTAGGTAACTCTCCAGAAAAGCTACATCAAAGAAGACATAATTTTATTTTGTTTAATTGATTTCTGTGATATTTACATAGCGATAAACACGTGGTTTTATTTCACAGCCACAAATACAGTACTTTCAGCACAAAAATCCTTCGACACTTACCTGTATATTCTAATGCACTGTGTAAGTCCCTCCCTCAAACTTGTTACTAATTACCAATATAACATGCGAGAGGTCCAGGACGAAGAGAAATGGTTAGTTTCCCAGTAGTGCGTCCTCGTCCTCTCGAGTGTTATATCTTAACAAGTACTTTGGATGGGGTATCTTTTCTGAAGAAACACCATATTTAATATTACGGTAATTTCCTAGAAGACGGGCAAAATCCAACATGGCTGACGAAAACTACCAAAAACGTTCTGCCAACTATGAAGTCCAAATGTCACCAAACATCGCAAAATCAAAGATGAAAAATCAAATATACGTTCATATTTTTAAAGAAGAACAAGCCCTTCAAAAAAATTAAAATATATTTAATTTTTCGCCTTTCATTTGTTTGGCGTTTAGTGGCATTCGAACTTCATAGTTGGTAGTACTTTTCTGGCAGTTTTCGTCCGCACTTTACCCCCAAAAATCACCAAAACACAAAACAAAACATAATAATTTATCAACTTATCAAATAAAATTCAATTCTCATTGACGTCTTCACAGTATAAATGACACAGGCTTTAAGGCAATCTAACCTTAAACCATTCAGCCAACAAAGAACTAAACCAACACTTTGTCGTACAGTCAACTTTGCATAAATAAACCACGTCTTTACACTAAATGAAATTCTCTTCGAACACTTATTACACCTTAACATCTACAGAAAATTCAGTAAATAGGCTAATTCCTTTAAACCACAGGAAAACAGTGTTCTCCTCAACATTCAACACAATCGTTATTCACCAGCGAAAGAACTAAACCAAAATCGACACAAAATTTAATAAATAATTTCAGAATAAGGATTCCTTCCTTTCCCTCTTAATTCAAAATTCCAACCTCGTGCACACAAAATAAATTATTGACACTGAGAAGTGCCTTTTCGTAAGCATGACGATGCGCATTCGACAAATGCAGACAAATCTACAATGTAACACCACTCACGTCAAACAACCAAGAACAACTGACAACGTCATTATCCATTCAAAATTAATGAAAATTCTAGAATAAATTACAACTATAACCAATCAAATCGAAAGAAAACCACAAAAATCATAAAATGACAAACTTTCAATGGCTTTAGCCATTAGACACAACATAACACCACTCACGTCAAACATCCAAGAACAACTGATAACGTCATTATCCATTCAAAATTCATGAAAACTCTAGAATAAATTACAACTATAACCAATCAAATCGAAAGGAAACCACAAAAATCATAAAATGACAAACTTTCAATGGCTTTAGCCATTAGACACAACATAACACCACTCACGTCAAACAACTAAGAACAACTGATAACGTCATTATCCATTCAAAATTAACGAAAATTCTAGAACAAATGACAACTATAACCAATAAAATTAAAAGAAAATCACGGCGACACCTAGTATAAAATCCTAGAACTAACATGTAAAAGTCACTAAAAGATCACTAACATTTAACTCTGAAATAAAAGAAGTTGGTAATACTTACTATATTCAACCAAGTGCCCGTCTTCTATGAAATTACCAATTATTATATAAAACTGAATTATTTTTAAGCACTATAACAGGCCAACATTCATGTAATATTTGATTGAATATCAAGTTAATAATTACAATATGACTTGTATTTTCTTCGGCCGATGTGGCATGTAAATTGTGATCTGAACGGTTAATTTAATACCAAAAGAGAAAACTGGAAATTTACTTTCGTGCTGTTTGATTATTTGTTCGTCTAATTTGTAAATGTATTTAAGCTATCAACTACTGCAGTATTACAGTATCTTAAATGTATTTAGTTTGGAAAAAAGAAAATCACTGACTTGATTAAATATCTAGGCCTAACCTAAAAATTTGTTTTGTGACCACAATCATGAAATTATTAGTGCAAACTCCTAAAACTGAATACCACTTTGAAATGTATGCTTAAGAATACTTACTCCTAATAATTTTGCTATTCTGGTTGTAATTGCTGTCTCCATTAGCATAATTCCTTCTTCATTATCTTCTTTCTTCACTCATGTGAACTACAGACTTCTGAAGCGTACTCTGAATGCCACACTTTTCTTCCTTGGAGGAGTTACTGCCACACTATTTCATTTCTTTGATATTGTAGTAAAAATCTAAACACGAAAGAAATTCATTAAAATATGAAATAATATTTCTATCGATTACCCACGTGCATTATCACGCCCAAGTATATTATATTTATTCGTACTTATCTGACTATTCTGGAATTATAACCACAACGCAACACATAAAGTAACTATTATGCATTAATATTAATACTAATATTAATTAATTATTAATAAGTTCGAATTTTACTATCTTCCAGTAACCGACTCACAAACCTAGTAACTATTAAATTTTCAAGAACGCCACTACTGACGCCGTTTAAAACGAGTACGACAGTAACACCAACATAACAGATACAAAAACACTACCAGTTGTAGTATTTGTCAGTACCGAAATTCGAAACGAAGTTGGCAAAAGAAAATTCAACCTTCAAACTAGAAAATCACCATAATGCACTAGCATATGTAGTAATGGGGGGAAAATGGTTAGGTTTCACCCTTAGGGTATCAAGTTACCTGGTCTTCCCTATACCAGTTCAAGAAATGTTTTATTTGAGAAAACTTTGGTATTATGTGTTCAACGTCCATGATCTGAAAACTGGACAATCTGTCTTTTATAACTACCCAGAAGGAGAAGCCAAGAAAGAACCCAATGATGTGTGTACATTTTTGCTCAATTTCATTGAAACCTTCGTCCCACTGGAAGTCGAGATTCTTCATGTCTTTTGTGATGCATGTAGCGGGCAGAACCGCAATCACACAATGTGCAGGCTGATGCTTTCTCTTACAATGAGTGGTCGTTTCAAAGAAATTCACCAATATTACCCTGTAAGAGGACACGGCTTCATGCCTTGTGACAGGACTTTTGGCACTAAGGAAAGTGTCATTTACTATAAGTAAATATAGACACAACATCTTCAAACAAGAGGAAAAAGATTTTGTCCGCTGTTCTGAGTTTATAGACAGTTTTGCTGCATACAAGTTTAAGCTGAGTAAGGGGAATGATGCACCAGTTCCAGATGTACAGGCATACATCAACAAAGTTGCAATAAAGAAAAAGAAGATTGAAGATGGTAGGAAAAATATTGCAGTACATTCCACAAGAATGTATTTCCTTCTATAAAGAACGACTAACTTAGCCTACTGATGATGCCAAAGAAGGTGCAGATGATGATGTGTAAATGTATATGTATTGAAATTGTATGTTTTTTTCAAGAAATTTAGTCAAATTGAGTTACGCTATAAAGAAAACTTGCTAATTGTTCAAAATATTTCTGTTCATTTTAACCAATATTACATTTGACTGGAAAAAGGGTAACATTCCCAAACTTTAAACAATCAAATCTAAAAAATCAATGTTATATTAACAAACAAATATAAATATTTGTAACTAGTAGTAAATGTGACCCATTGTAGGTTTTTTGATTAAAGTAAAAATAAAGTCACAAAACAGTTTTCTTTCATTTTCTCGAAAGCATGATTTTGGAATGTTACCCCTTTTCCACTCATCGATTCAATTGGAATTTCAAATTTCAACGCTGTAAACTTTTTTCTTTTTATATGTACAGAACTAAAACTAATGTTAATATCATACAAAATGAAAAAAAATTAACTTTGATACTGTTTATAACGAATACGCTTGTCAAGGAGCTTAAGATGGTATTTTGCAAAACGTGTAAATTTTGTGTTTTCAATAGTACAGAAAACTTAGTTTATTTGATAATATAATGACAAAAATTTGGATTCATTTGTGTTGAAATTTTGTCCATAAACCATGTCACTAATTCATTTCTTTTATTTTTCTCACATACTCGTACATTTCTTTGAATTTCAATCTCCACTATATTCTGAACCTTGAACCACAGTTAAGTTTCAAAACCTCCTATCTCAGCAATTTAGAAACAAAACTCACTAGGTATGCAATTTAAATGCTTATGTAGCTCTTTTACTGATATATACAAATCAGATTCTTTTTCTAAAACTCATCCTGACACCTAATAATGTTTATAAAACATATATTCTGGAAAAAAAAAAAACGATTTTTTCATGGAAATATAAAAAATTGCAATTGCTATAAAATCATGTTTGAGGATTTGGAGGGTTTTTTATCTAGACGATTTAAATCATGATTTATTCCTGGTATGTTATTCAAAAGTAACTCTTCCTGAATTCCCTGCATTATAAACGCATCCCAGTGCAATATTGACAACACAGCACAGCTCCAATCTGACGTATCTCCGCACGCGTTGTTTACACCATCTCACAGAGTCGTTTAGAGCAGTCATATCAAATTCAGTGCCACCATAACCTACACAGAGCACGGTACCAGACTTGGGGCAGATGACGTAAAGCAGACGAAAATTCAATCGTACCTGCATTCAGTGTTCTGTGACCGATCACATTGCCGTGTGCGAATGTAAGACCAGGAAAATTTATTCTGCACGGTTAGCTACAGTATTTAGCGACAAGCTTATGATCTCGAACTTCGAAGATTCATTGGGACATATATTCTTTGCTGTTAAAATGCAGTCCATAATAAATTGTCCGTCTGAATAAGTTCCATGTCTTGTGACAATCATGCGCACTAGTTCATAACTTGCTCTCACAGCAACAGCACTATACACTTCCATGTTCTACGAAAATATTATATTAAAAAACATTTTAAGAACAGTGCGCTAACCGACAGGTTATTATCTCAGTTTTCACAGAATCGCAGTAAAGCTTTAAAGCCTTAGTTTTTCTGAACCGACGCATGCGAAGTGCGAGGCTCGCCTCGCACAAATCCGGACTACACGAAAGATAGTGAGTAGTTTCTATAGTCGCGAAGTGCGCTGACCTTGCATTTCGCAGTTATAGAAACCACTCCCTATCTCTCGCATAGTCTGGATTTGTGCGAAGCGGGCCTCGCACCTCGCACTTCGCTTGTGTCGGCTCAGAAAAACCAAGGCTTTAACTATTCACAGAGTTATTATCGACGCAATAGATGCACCATGCTTTTTATACCCCAGAAAATACGGTACATAGCGGGGAATATATAATAAACATTAATAGAATCCATATGTAATTATAATAAAAATTGTGTACCTTACGGAATAATTAATGCTTATTTATATCACTCTTTTTAAATTCGTGGTCTTTTCCTTCAAACACTAGTATAAGTTTAATGAACAGTTTTATATTTTCTTGGGTCATCGAAATGCAGGTCCCGGTTATTAATATCATCTATACTACTAGTACGACTTTCTTTTTACACATTAACTATGATTCTATGAAAAAGATTTTTATTTCCTCTTAGGATTTTACAACAGTAAATCGGCTTACATGTAGGCAAATTTCATGAGCTTTAAAACTGTGCAACTACGGTAAATAGCATCTGTAATATATCATAACGTCAGTGAACTACTTGCATCACACTTATCCACTTTTAGACATTTTACTAGAACAATTCGTCCTTCTCCATCAAATCCTTCATAGCCGCTTGTTGTTTCAACTCGTAATGTCGTTTATATTGTAGTTTCTTAGAAAGAAGTACTGTTTGCATACTAAGCATTGCATATGATTTGCTACAAGCCTACATAAGAACACATTCTCCCATTCTACGTATATTAAAGAAATCTACGCAAAGTAGGGAATTCAGCACGGATCATAGTATTCAGACATAGCCTTTTCTTGGACTTCAAGTTCTTACGTCTCCGCCTGCCAAAACACTGTGTTAGCAGCTCGGGCAACGAGAGGCCCTGGGCCCGATCTCGTGGCAAACCCGTGGCAGCTGCCACCAGTGGCCGAGGATAATGAAGTTTACTTTCTACATACTATTTCAGCTCACAATTTTCTCCAATTTTTTTAATAAACACTTGTTTTATCCATGTTGAATCTTTCGCACACTACTTTTAACACTTAACTAGAACAATATGAAATAAACAGACACACTAAAACATATCCCAGTCAAATTCTCAACACACAGATCAATTTCAGAACACACACTATTTGACACAACTCTTCATCACACGAATGCACCCACACAATAGGCAGCGAAGTTGAGATAGCGCAAAGATCTAGTAGGCTCTGAGGATGGTGCCGAATAGCACCGAAACAGATGTAAGCCGCACATGCTTACATAATTAACACGAGTAAGATCGCCAGTTAACCAATTATTCACTTGTTTTAATTTTATATTTATAATCTATTTTGAATTTCATATGCCATATGTACGATATTACAGTAGTTATGCTGTAACATAAGTGTAGGAAATACCATAGTATAAGAAAACCTGACGCAATTTTCATTTTCCAGAATAACGGTATTAATGTATGCTCTTAAACATGAGAGAAAGATTTTAATCTTGAAAACCAGAGTTAAAAATATATGTAGCCTACAAAATTAATCTGTCCTTGTAAGCTGTGAATTTTCTTAGATCCGCAACAGAACAGATAATAAAGTGGGTCACAATCATTGGCTCCCAAACTGTGAGCTCACCACTCCTATTATAATTTGCCGTTCAGTACAAGATAATTGCGCTGAATTCATCTACACATTATTACACGTAGTGGAGAAGAGGATGGAGGTAAGATCATTTTAACGCCACCTTTTAAAGCACAAAGACTGCGATACGATATTGTTAGAATGCTGTAATCGTTGAAACAAGGTCAAGAAGCTAACCATCTACCATAATAAATCGGAAAAGTGTCATTTGGGGATCAACTCTGGGCCTCTTGGAGAGAAGCGGTTAGCTAACGGGCTACGCTGAGCCAGCTGTCTTTAAAACTTCACTAAAATCTTCCAACTGTGGATATTCAATAATAAAAACATAAGAGAATTAAAGTTGTCGGGGTGATTTAATGAATTAAACAATTTTTTGGGCCACCTGTGCTCATCTTCTTAAGAAGATAAGCACAGGTGGCCCAACAAAATTGTTTAATTCATAATAACAGCTTATCGGTATACAACAAAATGAAAGGGGTGATTTAAGTTTTTCACCCTGTGTTGGGACTTAGTATCGCAAACGTTTCGAAACTACATACAGTACTTGCAGATTCCATCATCAGGTTGTAGAACCTACTCTGATTGGTCCATTTTATGTCTACACCAGTCAGACTATAATTACCAGATGATGGAATCAGCAAATGGTCGCGAAATATTGGATTAATTTCTAACAAACGGTGGAAAATCTAAAATTTTTCAATTTCACAATAATGCGTTTATGAAAAAAAAAAAAAAATCCCACAGGCACTTATTTTCTCGCGGAACCTAATAAACGGTTCTTATATGAGTATTATTACATTAACTGTTATTAGAGCAGGGCAGGAGTTTCTATTTAGAAATTCTAAGACTTCTATAAAGTTTTTACTATGAACATAATTTGTGATATTTGTCTCATACAAAGAAAGGTGGCCTCTGTTTTATGAAGAGCGGCCGCATCTGTGGCTGAACGCTTGTGCTCTGATCTTCCACCCAGGCAGCTCGGGTTTGAATCTCCGGTCTATTCCTAATGGAATTTGTGGTGAAGAAATAGAAGTCACAGAGGATTCTGACGTAGAACTAAGTCCGTCTTTCTTCTCACTATTTATTCGAGAGTTGACCGACACGTAAATATACCTCTCATTGTTGTCCCTGCAGGTTATTCCCCTTATTCCTTTGCATTTCCCTGGTTTTCTTTGTATTTCCCCTTTTCTCCTTGTAATCTCCTTCTTCTCCCTATGTTCCACTTGTTCTGAATGTATTAATTGTTTTCACCTTATCCCTTATCTTCCCTTTTTTCTCCTTATATTCTATTTGTTCTCCTTGTATGTCTACTGTTCTCCTTGCATTCTCTTGTCCTCCTTGTACTCTCCTTTTTCTCACTATATTCCCCCAAATTCACCTTGTCTTCCCCTTTTCCCCTTATATTCCTCTTGTTCTCCTTTTATGTCCATTGTTCTCGTGTTCCCTAGTCTTTCTTGTATTCCGCTTGTTCTCATTTTATTTACCTTATTCGCCTTGTCTCTACAGTTTCTCCTTGTATTCTCCTTATTCTCCTTGTTTTCTTGTTATCTTTTTATTCTCCTTGTATTTTCTTTGTATCGTTTCTCGCACCACTCACACTAGTTCTATGTAATGACATGCATTATAGTAAATGCTATGCACCTGTTGACAGGTGACTGCAACCACAAATAATTCTACATAAAGATATGCATCATAGTAGAGATATGCACCTGGTGACAGGTAATCACAAGTAATTCTACGTAAAAATGAGCAGCGTAGTAAACCTATACACCTATTAACAGACGATTGCAACCAGACAGAGTTCTACGTAAAGATATGCATCATAGTAGAGATATGCACCTGGTGACAGGTGATCGCAAACACAAGTAGGCCCTAGTTCTACATAAAGATATGCAGCAAAGTAAAGGTATATGCCTGTTGACAGGTGATCGCAAACACAAGTAGTCCTACATAAAGATATGCAGCAAAATGAAGCTATATGCCTGTTGAAAGGTGATAGCAAACACAAGTACTTCTACATAAGGATATGCAGCAAAGTAAAGCTATATGCCTGTTGACAGGTGATCGCAAACACAAGTAGTCCTACATAAAGATATGCAGCAAAATAAAGCTATATGTCTGTTGAAAGGTGATCGCAAACACAAGTAGTTCTACATAAAGATATGCAGCAAAGTAAAGCTATATGCCTATTGATAGGTGTTCGCAAACACAAGTAGTTCTACATAAAGATATGCAGCAAAGTAACGCTATATGCCTGTTGACAAGTGATCGCAATCACAAGAACTTCTACATCAAGATATGCAGCAAAGTAAAGCTATATGCCTGTTGATAGGTGATCGCAAACACAAGTAGTTCTACATAAAGAATGCAGCAAAGTAAAGCTATATGCCTATGGATGGATGATAGCAACAAGTAGTTGCAGCATAGTAAAGCTATATGTCTGTTGATAGATGATAGCAACAACAAATAGTTCTACATAAAGATATGCATTACCATATTTTATTCTTTTTATGTTACCTTCAATTTTATTCTTCTTATACTCCTTTTGTTCTCATTACACTCATATTGTTTTTCTTTTTATGTTATTCTTCCTTTTATTCTCCTTATACACCTTTCGTTGCTCTTATACTTCTTTTGTCTTCTTTATGTAGATATTGTTCTCACACTCATCTCTTTTTTTCTTTTATATTCATTCTCTTATTATTCTTCTTATACTGACATTATTCTTCTTACACTTCTCTATTGTTCCTTTTACACTCCTATTCATCTTTCTTCTTATTATTATTCTTTGTACAGAATTTTCGTTCTTCTTATAATCCTTTTGTTCTTTTTACATACCTCTCGTTTTTATTATAATACCCTTGTCCTTTTTATTTGAGGCTTCTGGTTACTCTCCTTCTACTTCTTTTGTTTTCTTATTCCGCCTTTTGTTCTTCATGCGTTTTTTTTTCCTTATATTCTCTTTTTGTACTTAAGATTTTTTTTATCTTCTGGCTACAGCTTAATTTTTTTTTTTTTTAATATTCTCATACTACTCTTCAAATTTTCTATTGCGATTGATTTCCCCGGTCTGCCCCTCTTCCTCGAGCTCGTGTTATTCTTTCCCTTCTCTCGTCTTCCTTCTCCGACTTCTCTTTGGGTTAGGTTGTGGACCTGTTATTTCCACTTGTAATTATGTAAATATGTGGTCATGGATATCGTATAAATTTAGGTGTTATAAAAGGCGGCCGCGGTAAAGTTTTCACGAAGAACCCCGCTGTACCCGATTGTTCCTAAGTTGTTTATGAGTGAGGCGAGTCCGGCCGGCACACCACTCAGTGTGATTTATCATTACCTTCGTCGGTTGCGGCCGGTGTAATAAAAGCGAAGTCTTCCCCTAGAGCATCCAATATCCTTAACCTAGATCCGGCACCAACAGACCGGCCGGCGGTCGGCCTCTCACTTCTCGTTCATTGACATGAGCGGGTGCGTTCAGTCTCAGCAGGTGCTCACGATTTGAACGCGCCCAGTTAATAATAACACACAATTCGCTTCCTTTATTAGACCCTGATTTACTGGCGGACTCGTATTTTTGTTACTGTATGGAAGGATTGTCTTGTGAACGAATGAGTTTCTTGTACTGACGAAGTGATGGATACACATGGATGAAATAATAAGAATATCGAGCATTACTGTATGCTTTGAAAGAAACATTGTGATTACAGGAAATCCAGTCCAAGCCTACCGTGTCAACTTTCAGTATCAGATCGACAATACTTGAAAATTAACTAAAATGTACCTCCGAATCTCATAAAATGAAAGAAGTAGAAGTGATTTCTCATATTTACAAAAATCATCATTTAGTTTAGCTACAGTATTATTTGGAGTAACTACGTTGTCTGTATGTGCACAGAATTGGACAGTTAACTCTCATCGCAGCTCCAATCCGTCAGAATGCTTCCTATGAGGTTTATGAGGAGGTTAGTTGCGTCTCTTCTGATGGCTCTACTAAGACGTGCTGATATCATCATAGTCTATCGGCCGAAGGATAAGGGTGTCATTCTTGATCCCACAATCCGTTTCGAGATGATGAGCAACAGCCACAAGAGGTGTGTCGTGAAAAACAAGTCATCTATGAGCCTTGTTGTCAGTATCTCGGAGCACAATACCACATCACATATTGGACAGTTTTTGGGCTCATGTTCGGTGCCCGTGATACGATCCCACAAGAAACTTTAAATCAACTTAAACAATTTAAAATTTCTGATGCAACGATTGACGCCATAGGATCTCATGTGTTAAAATCATCCTTAGCTATAATTAGTAGCCTAATCATTTTTTCCCAAGAAACTTTTATTGTAAATGATTTCCTATGTTTTCTTATCATTTATCTTAATGTTTTTTCTTTCAAATTGTCACAATTGTTTTTAATCATTGTTCATTGTGAATTGATTAATAGACCGATCTATCGAACCCTTATTTAGGGCGGTTTTTTTTTTAATTTCTTAGTCCTCGTGTGGAAGTTCTTGCAAAGCAGAAACATATATAAAAATGTGTTTTCATTTTGAGGAAAATCAATTTCATTTTTAAAACAGTTTCCCGTTTCACCTACAAATTCATAGATACGAGATATTACTTCTTAGCCATCGATATATTTGTTTTTGTATTCTTTCAAAGTACACATTTTTTCCGAATTTTAGACAAAATGTTAAACATGTCTCTTTTTCCTTTCTCTTTAAACACAATACAATATTTCCCCGAAAAGGAAGTCATCACTGGTTCACGTGAATTTTCCATAGAAATGAAGGAAATAAAATAAATTTAAATGACTACGCAACTTGAAATATTTAAAGAAAAAAACTGATATAAACTAAAAATTAAACACGTTTTAATGTGTGACACAATAAGAAGCTGGACAATCATAAAGAAAACAGCAAGAGACGTGGAACTAGGATTCTGTAAGGTCAAGGTAGTAACCTGTCTTGTGAAAATAAAATAAAATGTCGTTATCTAGAATAATAATCAGTGAGATCTGTACGAGTTTTTCTCACATAATTTATAACATTGTATACTTAGTAAGTACAAGTGCATGGTCATTATAATGTATCTGCATAACTTGCATTTCGCGTGACTGACATGCTAAAAGACAACTACACAGTAAAACCGCAAAACACTCTGCAGAAAGCAGTCAATCCATGATAGCTGGACAGATATGTACAGAGTCAATCGAGCATGTGGCGAGGGTGAAAGATTGTCAAATGAGTGGATGGACAGCCAGTCAACTTTATCCTGATAGCTAGACAAAAGATTGACGAAGATAATGGACAGACGGACAGGAAGATGAGCAGAAAGCTGGGTACATACACTGGTGTAATAAGACGAGTTGGACTAATGTTGAAGCCACATAGTTGGGACGAGGTAAGATTGCAGAAAAAAACGGAAAGTCAATGTAAGACAAATACCTTCTTCAAGTCTGAGGAGATGACAGGCAGACAACCATGTTGAAAATGAAAGATGGATAGAACCGATCGGGTGGTCTTGTAGAAGCGAGCGAGGCATTCACATCTCCGAGGTCCGGGATCTAATCTCTACACACTGACAGATGCCAGAATGATCCTAAGCAGTCAAATTAGGAGGCCTTTACACTAACTCCCAAATAGTTGTTTATATAATAATAGTACCCAGCTACGTTCTGACCTGAAAGCACTGTACAATGTATTTCAAATTCAGAATTACTCTAAGCTTTAATTCTATGGTGCGCGTTCAAAAGAGTATATTATAAATTTTAAGTTTTCAGTAGAGCAAAATCGAAGTATAAAATAAAGGCGAAAAACATTATGATAGGCTAAAAATCTGACACTACATCAGTGGTATTTAATCTATGGTACGCGTACCCCCAAAGATACGCAGAGTTGTCTCAAGGGGTACGCATTCCACTGACTAGGAATGTAAAATATATATATATATATATATATATATATATATATATATATAATACATGTGAGAACTATTGCAGTTTACATAATTATTTTCTTTTACAATATCAATTCCTGTTTTTTTCTTGTTTCAGTAACATGTTACATTACTGTTATTATTGCATGAATAACTGTCGTTTGAATAATAATAATAATAATAATAATAATAATAATAATAATAATAATAATAATAATAATATATTTTGCATACAATATCAAACATATCCTTTCGTTATTTTATGTAATGGCAATGCCATGTTTAGAAAATACGAAGGAAAATAAAATCTGTTTTAGGGGTAGGCTAGCAAGATATATTGCATACCACTGCTCTACATCATTACGGAAGAGGGTGGATGTTCCTTATACAATCTGAAGAAGTACATTTTATATATTCACATATTTAGGTAAAATCTCAAAATAACCAATATCTGACCAACACCCTTTTTACCGCGCACCATAGAATTATGTCCAGGTCTCGACGCATTCTGTTTTGCTGAATTGTGTGATTTTAGCATATTCCGTTCAAAAACGAAAAAATAAAATATAATAATAATAATAATAATAATAATAATAATAATAATAATGACAATAACAATAATAATAACACTGAACAAGAATTTTTCTTCGACTTAAAACAATGTGTCCCTTATAGATTGGTGTGCGCTGAATCTGAAAATGCATCTCTTTTCTTCGTATCATGTAAGGCTTTTAAGATATACTACGATTTCAGTTTTCGATACGTGCTACCCCAGGAAATATCTGGCGCGGGTTGGGGGTTCTAAACAAAAATAAAAGCTAATGCATTTTATGAGTTTATGATTTATTACCTATTTCCGGTTTCTTATGGTTGTTGGCATGTTCTTTTGTACTTCTAATAAGTAAACAGATATTGGTGCATTCTATTCAGTAAATTTCATAACAGTTCGAAGTGAGGTCTACGCAATGAAAAAACATGGGTGTGGTTTTCAGTATTTAGAAGAAAAGTTTACCAGTTTGAGTGAAGGCAAATTAAAAGAGGCTATTTACATTGGTCTACAAATTCGCAAAGATATGACTGACTATGTTTGAGGAAAAACTTTCCGTTGCAGAAAAAATTACATGACGCACTTTCAAAGATGTTTGCTCAAATTTCCTCGGCAATTCTAGGGCAGACAACTACATCAAAGTTGTGGAAACCATGTTAAGCGCATATGAGAAAATGGGGTATAATATGTCTCTCAAAATACTCTTTTTACATTCTCATTTGGATATCTTTCTTCCTAACCTTGGAGCGGTAAGCGGCGAGCATGAGGAAAGATTTCATCGAGAAATATCTAAAACAAAGAGGCGATATACAGGAAAATCATCATCCAGCATGCTTGCAGACTATCGTCGTTTTCTTGTAAAAGACAGTCCCGGGTCTAGTTCGTTATTAACGGAATACATCCAGAAAATTCTTTTCAAGGGTAAGTTCAAATTCCGAGATTTTTCTCATCATACACATGAAATATTTGTATTGTTGTTGTGTTTTCTATGTTTTAAACCATGAAATATCATTTTTGCATCCAGCACACATTCTTAAATATTATGAGACATTTTGAATACCTAGTCTGTTTCTAATGTTATCAGTAGCAGTGACCTAAGCTGTTGATAAAGCGTCGTAAAATAACCTACTTAAAAAAAAGTAGCAGTGAAAAATAGAAAAAAAAAAGTTTTCTTTTTCATTAAAAAATGCAATTCACTTTCCCTGAAAAATGGTACGTGATGGGGCAATTTGGATTTTCAATTCAGATTTAGGGCACATATATTAATAATATTCACCTATTTTTATTTCGGAGCAAGGCAAAGTATAAATTTGTTGTTCAGTGACTACTACTACTACTGCTGCTGCTGCTGCTGCTGCTGCTGCTGCTGCTGCTGCTGCTGCTGCTGCTGCTGCTGCTGCTGCTGCTACTGCTACTACTACTACTACTACTACTACTACTACTACTACTACTACTACTACTACTACTACTACTACTACTACTACTACTACTACTACTACTACTACTACTGCTACTGCTACTACTAAATCCCAACCCGATAACCTAGGAGAACTGTCTAGACGCATTTCCAACTCACATAGGCGGACTAAACTAAGGTCCGTTGCGTAGCCTATCCATGTTTCTAACAGGTAACCACAATCGTCTCTAGACCAGTCGCTTTCGCAACCCCAATAGGCGTTCAGGGACGTAAAGATAACGGAATGGGGATCGGAAGAAATGCATAATGAGGGCGAAAAGAATAATTCCGAGAAATATTTCACTTGGGACCCTGTCAATCCCATATGACAGTATGGACTTTTAAAATTAAAAATTTATAGGCCTGACTGAAATTTGAGCCCTCACCATCTACGTGACAGGTCGATGATCTGTCCACTCTATTACCCGAGGAGACAATAGTTATTTACTTGGTTATTTAACGACGCTGTATCAATATCAACTGCTGGGTTATTTAACGTCGATGAAATTTGTGATAGCGAGATAGTCTTTGATGAGATGAAGTCTAGGATTCGCTATAGATTAGCCTACTTGGCGTTCGCCTTGCGGTTGGAGAAAACCTCCGAAAAGAACCCAACAAGGTAAACAGCTCAAGCTGGAATCGAACCTAAGTCCAATCGCAACTATGGATGAGACACAAACGTGCTACCGCCTGAGCTACGCTTAGTCAACGAATTATAATATTTAAGTTGAGCTCCCCCCTTCCGTGTTAGAAATATAATACATAAGACCATCCGTTTGGATTTCTTATTTTAATTTTATTTATTGTGTTCCATAGATCTTAAATCAACATTATAGCTGTAAGATGTAGAAAAATTAACACTCAAAAATATATAATACATACATTAATACAACATACAAGCATAAACAACTCATCAGCTAAGTACAAAGTGTGAGCATGGAGAAATTTTAACACTGTTTTAAACTTTTTCTCTTAGCCCTTAAAGCTTCAAGTTAATAGGGAGTGAATTGAAGACTAGTACAGCGGTGCATATTCAAGCCCGGACAGATTGAAGCAAATGGCGCGATGGGCAGATTGCACTGCGCGCGGGTTAACTTTTTTTCCCTATTCGAACGCACCGAAAGTTTGTCCACGCATACGTTAAATAGAACAGCAATGTATAGAACAAGGAGGAGACATACTTTGCTTAATATGTGGTAAACACTGCATTAGGAAATGAAGTATTCAGACAGTTGCTTCACTTCCCCTTCGGGTGTCCGCCTCCCTCCATAGGTGCTATGCACGTTGCAGGTTACACAGTGGCTCTGCGCACGATCACATTTTTCGCCACGGCTGCCTTACGCCAAAGAGCAGAGAAATGCATTTCATGAATGGACGTGACATTGAGCACGTCTTATGAACAAGTGTTCAGTTCTCAGAAAGTATAGCTATGTCGTAGGACCGATGTTTATTAGATATTAGTTTCTTATTTTGATGCATACTAGCACCTCTTAAAATATTGGATAGTTTTTAAACACCCTGTATATTAATATCGCGATGTAAAGGAAGAACATATATATTTTAGAAATGAAGTGTAAATAAATTCAAGATATAATTCAATTAACATTGAAACGACGGAATTCAGATGATAACTTGTTCGTTTAAAAAATATCTCTATTTACTATAAATAAAATTAATGCTGCAACGTAAGGTAAAGAAAGAAAAATATTTCAGAAATGGAGTGTAAATAAAGTCAGACTATAATTGAATTATCATTGAAGCGACGGAATTGAGATCATAGTTAATTCGCTTCAAGAATATCTTAATTGAAAGTTTTTGTCGCCGGTTCGTAGCCGAGTTTCGCATCGGCTAATTGAAAACTAGGGAAGGAGTGAACAATTTTATTTATTTATTCTTTTTTTTTTCGTGTTCGAAGTTTCCACTGATTATTTATGCTCCTTTACTTGGAAGAAGAAGGCAGGAAAAAGTGAAGACATACTGTAATATGACCGCGTGCAAGAGCAAAACACAACACTGCATTACCGAGGACGTCCTTCAGAGTTGAGTGATATTTTTAAAACTGCTCCATGAAGTGTGAAGCGTATCCATGCTTCATACAGCACACTGAATATCCAGGATCTTCAAAATTGTTGTGACGACGGCCTTCGACATGTTGTGCGATCTTCCGTATCATTGGGTACTCCTACAAGTAACAATAAAAAAGATTCGCTTTTCTTTGTCATCCACTCAAACCTATTCAACGACGTTGCGCCTTTATTAGGCATGTTAAATTGTTACCGCAGAGCAAGAATGCTCCAAATGCACGCTCTACAAAGAGAATCGAGTTAAATAGTACGTTTGAAGGAGTTTTACTGTGTCAAGAACGACTATGGAGCACTATGCGGGAAATGAGGCGTTATACAATATGTAAAATAACAAACTTATAGCATCATCGAAAGCAATATTCACAGGGTATCTTATTCTGAACATGACTGTCCTAACGATTTCTCGGAAATTCCCTCATTCTCTTCAGAAAAGTAATAGAGTATTATCTTAATTAATACAGCTTACTACTTGTGTAATCACAGTGACTTTACACCTTAATTTTTTCAAAGCTGAGAAACTAACGAAATTTAAAGGAGTCTAAAAGAAATAATGTTATGAAGATGATGGAATGGAATGGAATGGAAGGAGACACTATGGCCCAGCACTGCGACCTATTACGATCTATTGCGCTAACCCTCAAGCTAGGCGCATTCCTAACCTACACTGGCTAACTACACTAAGATTCGCTGTGTACCCAGGTTTCGAGCAGGCAACCCCACTCGTCCCTAGGCCAGCCCCTTCCGTGCTCGCCAGCAGGCGGTCGGGGAATGCTACGGAATGATGACGAAATGGAGAAATTGTGACGAAATTATGTACATGCTTAATATGGGGGAAAAACAGGAGAACCCCGACAAAAACCCCAACTGCGACCTTATCCGCCACAAGTGTTACTATGAATTTTTTAAACAAAAATTTCCAGACCTGACCGGGACTCGAACCCGGGCCGTTTGCGTGACAGGCTGAAGATCTGACCACTCAGTCACCGCAGGGGTCATAAAGATGATACTATCTCATAGTTTTAAATGTTTTGTGCAATTTTTATCACGTAACTACTATGTTTTTCTTGTGTACCATTCAAAGTACTCATATAAATCAAATAATTTACAGTACATACCAATAAGCAAACCTTTATTTTTCCTCGTTGCAAACAAAGCCATTCTCTTATAAAGAGTGTGCGCCAGGAAACAGGTTTCGCTTATTACGGTGCCATTCGAAAAGTGACACGAGCAAGTCACATCCCACTTTGCAGTGTTTCGGCGCGACATGTACAGTAGTGGCAAAAAAAAACCGGACCGACCCTTGTAGCTACTTTCAAAACCTTGTTCACTCCAGAGCACGATAGACGGGTAACTAAGACTTTCGTGGTTCGAATCCTGCCTGGGAAGGAAACTTTCTTTTGTTCCTTATTCAAATTTATTCCCAATACTTTTCGATTGCTGGTAAAATTCATGTTCTGGAAATAATAAGTTAATTAAGTAGTAAAATATCGCTGCAATCGAAAACTATTGGGAATAAATCTGAATAAGGAACAAAAAAAAAAAAAAAAAACTTCCTTCCCAGGCAGGATTCGAACCACTAAAATCTTAGTTATCAGTCTGTCGTGCTCTGGAGTGAACAAGGCTCTGAAATCAGCTACAAGGATCGGTCCGGTTTTTTTTTGCCACTACTGTATATTAGATTACACTTTTTGTTTCATTTCTTCGTAATATCGGCCTACGTATCATATATTAAAATTTTATGTTGAAACATGTATTGAATTGCCAAGAGCTAAATTGAATTAATATGAATGGAAGTCAGCTAATGTCGTAACCTTGATGTACCTTCAACCTGTGTTATCTGTATTACCCAACAAGGCGAAATTGAGACTTGGCCTTGTAGGTCAGGGAGCTGCTGTCGACCGGGTGCCTGTTTATGTTACAATAGGATGACATCACAGCGTTGTTGTTATTGTTGCACATATTTTCCGCGTGTCGTAAGTTCGTTTGCCGGGTAGTACACACTACTTAACACAAAACCTTCTCACGCTCGATCTTCGAGATGTTTACACACGCAGGCAGCCTGGGTTCGAGTCCCGGTCAAGTCCGAGATTTTCATTGAAAAATCCATAGTGACACTTGTGGTGGACAAAATCTCCCTTTCCCCCCATATTAGCCATTTACATCATTCCGTTACCATTTCTCCAGTTCGTCATCATTCCATAGCATTCCCCGATCGCCGGCTTATGACGAACGGAGGGGGCTGGCCTAAGGACGAGGGGGATTGCCTGCTCGAAACCTGGGTACGTAGCGAACCTTAGTGTAGTCAACTGGTGTGGGTTTGCAAATGCGCCTAAGTTGAGGGTTAGCGCAATAGATCGTAACAGGTCGCAGTGCTGGACCATAATGCCCCCTCCCATAAATGCCATTCCAACTGCATTCTTTAACAGTAGCGTTCGATCTGTAACAGTGAAAGACCGACGGAATTTACCTAAGCGAAATGTGTGGATCAAGTAGTTTCGAAGAGTGAGTTATCCGACTTCATTCATGAACTGTAAGCCTTGAGTAGATGTTTGTAATTAGTTTCACACAAAGTCATATGAAATTGGTATTCGTATATTACAAGCGCTTGTAATATTGAATTAGTATGTACACTTTATTTTCAAAAAAACTTATGAGCTTCTAATAGTCTTCTACTATTTACGAAAATTAGTTTCAAAGTGATATAAACCTTACTTGCCAAAAACTAATAGTAGGCTACTGTGGAAGGGATTGCAAGAAATTGAGAAGATATCAATGAAATTATATTGCCCTGAACAACAAATTGTAAATATTTTGTGTAACCAGAGTAAAAATATTTTTCAATTTTCATGCCCTCAATTTGAAAATTCCTATAAAAGGCGTATAACATCAGTGTTTTCAGTTATAGTCAAGTATTTTTGTTTGTTTTTTTTACGATTTTTGTTAAAATCGACACTAGGCTTATGCTGATTTCGTGTGGGCATGGTGTAACATGAATGACTTGCTTAAATGGTTCAGTTAACTACAGCCTATTGTAGTAGTTTTATGACAAGTACAACTCTAAGTTTAAATTATAAATATTTAAACACAATGTTTTACTATGGCTTAATTTTTTTGTATATTTTCGCTTATAAGAAAAACTGGGCGATTTAACGTGAAACTTTTATGCGCCTGACATTCCAGAAATCTAGTTACACTTTCTATTAATGGTGACGTAATCAAAATGTAAGTTTTATGTGTAACATGTCAGATGTCTTATGTTTTTATGCACGGTCCGTCTCAGTCTATTCAGTGTAACCTGCCTCGTGATTTGGGCCATATTTTATAGAATCATCTCATAGTCAATTGGCGTTCCTAAATTGAGACAACTCATCCTGCCTGTGGTTTTCCTAATGCGCTAAGATAAATGTCGGGATGAACCGTAAAAGAAATAGACCATAGTTTCCTCTACAAAAATTTCGACATTTTTCAAATTAAATCTTTCACAAATCGGAGCATGTCACCTTGGTTACTTGAGGGCGAGCTTACTGAGGGTCATTCAAGCAGCCACGTGCTCGGATCCCTTTTCTTGCGAGGGCTGTAGGGTCCTTCCCCTTTTAGCCACTCATTAGGTAAGGCTTCTAACATCTTCGACGATCATGCCCCTGTTGAATTATGTCATGCTTCGTTCTCCCCCTCCTCCTCAAGTGCTGACTATATTAAGTCCATTTTCGGCTTCCCCTTTCAAAATACTTTTATGTTTCTTTAAATGGAATGGTCAAAATCGGAATAAGACAAGTGACCAACAGGCTTGGAGCTCACATAAACATTTCCTCTGAACCCCAATTTCCCATGCTGCAAGTAGAACATGTTTTCGCGTACTTTTTAATTGCTTCTCCTCTCATTTGCCCTATTCATTCATTCATTCATTCATTCATTCATTCATTCATTCATTCATTCATTCATTCATTCATTCATTCATTCATGTGGTAAGTATCTACAATTTCGAAGGTTTTGAAGACATTAACAAATTAGTTCAAAAAGGAAACAACGTTATAGAACTTCAAGCTGTAGGCCTAACATATCTACAGTAGAGCCTCTAATATCCGTGTTAATTAAGGGAATAGGCTAAACGGATAATCGAAAATCGGATAATCCGCACAATAAAAGATTTTCGTAAATTAGTTAATAATGCCTACACTGTCGTAATCTCCTCAATGGTCTTGTATTGAATACGGTAGGTACTGGACTGGTTATTATTAACGACGAGTTTTTAAAGTGCAAGGAAACTCTTTGTATTGGGTGTGTGTGGGAAGATAGGAAGAGTGAACGTCCCATGTTGTAGATTTACGTACTTTGTATACTTTATCCTTGATTTTTATTAAATTGCATACAGTTGTGATTCCAATCTCGTATTCTGAGATGAGACACAGTTTTTCGTCCCCCAAACCACTCTATTTGCACTTTTTTCATACTTGGCACAACATAATTTCTTTTCACATCCATAGAAGACATTTTATATAGAAATTATACAGCACAACAACTCGAACAGTAGATCATACTGTGTAAAGTCTTGTCTCTAGAAAAAGAACGTGCTAATATAATGTATAGAACTTCATAGATTTCTGTAGCAATAGAAAAAAAAACGACAGACGTTGGATAATCCGCCAATCAGTTAATAGGGTGACGGATATCGGGGTTCTACTGTATTTTCAAAATATTGTTTGCAATAATACAGTACGCTATAACTAACTCAAAACGAATCTACATACGCTCTACATGCGCTCCTGCATACATATGACGTGTATCGTCTCAAATGCAGGTAGTAAGGCCGTAAAACAGTACTACGAGAGGGGTTCGGCCGGCGCCGTGGATCGTGTCCCGGCATGTCTCAGTTGGTAAGAGCGCTCAGCGCGCAGAGCTGAGAGGTCCTGGGTTCGATTCCCGGTGCCGGTACGAATTTTTCTCGTATTTATCAGAATCTACATCGGTTTGGAACATCAGAACAAAAGAAACAATATAAGGTATTTAAGAACTTATGTTATAGAAAAAATATGGTAGATAGAGGATACTAAAACAAACATTTAGTAGTAATTAAATAATTAAATAAGTATATAATAAATTTCAATCTTAAGACATATCAACTCGCAAATGTTTATTTACTATTTAATAACAACATATGAACGTTTTCGCCGTTTAGGGCATCTTCAGATATAACAAAAAACATGTAATCTGGACCTATAATAGTAAATTATGCAAATGACAAGGAGTACATTCCACTACATTCATACTCAACGAGCAAATATCTCAACAAATCTAATTACACCTAATAGCAATTCTTTAACATAAACAACATTAGTTCATTAATGAACGTTTTTTTTAGTAAGTACTTTTATAATATAATTATCTGCGTCTCTATATAATAACTCGTTTATATTTTTGCATTTATTATTATTTCTCCATCTCAATTTTCAAATGAAAAAATTACAAAACACACGAACATCAGCTACGCAAACTATCTTGTAACTTACGACAATTCTCAGCTATGATTACTCTAAAACATTTTATTATCATCATTATAAATTTTAAATTTTAACATCATTGACAAATTTTAACCATTGTATTGTGATTTTTATTAGTAACAACAATGTAATTTATTCGTCACAACAATAATTCCTTTCTACAATTCACCTTAAACGCTCTCGTCAACAATTGGATCTTCACTCAACACCGTATTCGTTATAGCACTCCACCGACGACAATGACAATTTACTTGGAATATTACGCACAACAATGAACTGTTAATCTTAACTAATATTTACAAAGCACTATTTACAAATCAGAACTACCAGTTCTCAGTTCACAGTTCTTCTATCTCAGTCACTCGAGTTCACGGTATCTCGAACCACAGACCTTCAGAGACAGTTCACTGTACTCGAACTCGGGTCCCTCCAACTGCGGTCCACTGCACTCGAACTCAGGTCCCTCCAACTGCGGTCCACTGCACTCGAACTCAGGCCTTCGGATGCTGACGCAGATGCGGACGCACACTCGAGTCGAACTCCGGCTGGCTTGCTTGCTCTGACTTTCTCACTGACTGAATAACTGAAAACTCTGCTCTAGTTCGCTGGCGCTTCTTCTTTTATAGCAAAATCATAGTTGCGAGAAATTTCTACAGGTGTGTAGAGAATTATCTCGATATCTCCACTTCGACGGACTTCTGGAATAGTCGAGAAGGTCGTTCCACATTCACTGCGTTAAGTAGCAGCTGCGCGCGCAGCCTTCCCTCGCGTGTAGGCTCCTTTCCCCTTTCCCCGTGAAGCCCGCGCGATATGCTCTCTCGCGGGACGCTGGTCGTGAGTTCGAATCTCACGTCGCTGTCACAGTATATTTAATTGTAACATGAGCTATATGTATAAAATATTCGTCTAGTCTAATTTTAAAATTCAAAGGTTATCTCTATATTCATCCTGCATCATGTCATATTTACATATAGCTCATGAATCTTATGTATTACATATATTGTTTTCTATTCTTTGTCATTTGCATAATTTACTGTTATAGGTCCAGATTATATGTTTTTTGTTATATCTGAAGATGCCCTAAACGGCGAAAACGTTCATATGTTGTTATTAAATAGCAAATAAACATTTGCAAGTTGATATGTCTTAAGATTGAAATTTATTATATACTTATTTAATAATTTACCAGGCATATTGATATATAAAATGAATTGTAAATTATTTAGTAGTAAGCAATATGTGTCCTGTCTTGCACTGGTACGACGTTAAAGTTGTTTTAGTGTTGAGTAGGTAATAATTGTTGGGTCAGTGACAACGTATAGCACTGTGTATTACAGAAACGTTCAAAATGACGCCCTCTTAGTCTACATAATACTGACATCTGCCAAAAAGTATGACGATGACAACGTCGATGACAACAATAATGACCATAATCATTATCATTCCTTTTTATATACAATCACTAGGAGCCTGCTGCTAGTGAAACCGAATTCAAGAAGCACCTGTGTCATTTTTTCGTATAAAACGTGCATCCAGAGCTATGTTACAGAATTAAAATTCTTGGAATTGACCTTGATTTGTTAACCATGATGACAAACAAGAAACTCACTGGACACTTCTTTATGGATGCTGTAACCCGCAACAAATGATGGGTACCGACGACGACAAGCCGCATTACTTCGGTGGCTTTGTGACACTCCAGCGCTTTCATTTAAGGCCACAGGGTGGGCGGTTGCTACAGCTCAATGTGATTTCAAGAGTCATTCCTACCCCTACTCCTCGACGTTTTAATAGTTGTAAACACCCGGAAAATTAGATCTCTTCAACAACAATCATTGCACTCAACAGATCATTATCATTCGTGAATATCTGTTTAACATTTCCCGTACGCATGATTTTTTAAAACGGATGTTTTAATATAACTTTTCATGGCGCATTTTCTAAATTTTTAAGGTAATACCTGGCGCGACAACCCAGGAGGGCCAACGTCGACCAGCCGACTGCGGCCAAATGTCCACATGCCTCAGCAGAGGTTAACGATCATCCAAACAGTACGAGTGTAACGTGTGGTCAACATGACCCTCCCAGCCGTTATAATTAGATTTCAAAATCCGATTTCGCTCCGTATCGTAGGTCCCCAAATTCTTTACGATGTTTGCTGGACACTGGTCCCATACACAGGCCGATATTTCATGAGAACATTCCTTTCCCTTGAGGATTCGAACCAGCGATCATTCCATACGCGAATCCAGGCATGATGCCCACTAAGGCGCGGGACAATTTTTACAATATGCGAGTAGGCCTATATCAGTCTATTTTCTTTCTAGCTAGAGACTGAAGTAGACATTAAACAAATGGAAATGTATTACTCCGCGTTCGCACGTGCTACCCAGCTGCAGACATTTCAACATATGGGGAAACACATTAATTAAACTAAGAAAACATCCTTTAATACTCACATAGGGTAAATAAAGTATCAAGAGAAGGATATTTGCTGCAGAAAGAATTGAAAACTTTTAACATCACCCTATTTTCTCCAATGTTTGAGCAGTTTCTTTCTTAAAAATACGAGCTGCAGACGGCTGGTCAACTTCAGCCATTGCACTGTGTTATCGCCTATCGACTGTGTTGTGTGAAGCAGGTCACGTGACCTTGGGAGTCCCACACACGCATTCGCGTTTGTATAATGCACGGTACAATAATATATAATGCAATACCTAAGATTATATTCAGCGCATTTCGAACTGGCGGAACAAGGCCAAGCAATGGATTGTATTTGGCACGCGTGCTTACCCCAATCCTGGATCATTCTCCTCAACTACAGTCAGCTAGGACAGCCAGGTTTGTCAGTGCTTCAGTTCAAAGTTCAGTTCAATGACTCGTGCGTGCTTTGTACGTTTGTACATGACCTTAATCCGTCAGTTCGAAATGCGCTGAATATAATAATATAAACATATTGTTTGTAACAAAGTATTCTTATAAACATATTTAATTTTACCCATATTCCATATTATGAATGTAATATATTCTACGTATTATTATTGTAGAAGGAACTTTTTAATGTGAAGAAGAAGCTGACAAATATGAGCTCGGAGGCGTTGTGCGTCAGGAACCACTATGCCACGTACATTTATTTACATGTATTTCAACATTTATTTATGTATTTATTTATTTGTTCTGGTGTAGGTAAGGTCATCAGGCCTTCTCTTCCACACCACCAGAAATACAAATACAATAATAGAAATAAAAAGAAAAATCACACTATAAACAAAGTAAAGCCACACAAAAATATACACAGGTTGCAGTCACACAAACTTTAGATGAGTGGTTAAATTTCATAATTAATTATATCTTAACTAATTAACGAACATGAACAAGTAACTTGCAATTTTAATCTAGTGTAAAACACAAATCAACACTTTTAGCAATACCTAAGAAGCATTAAATAAGATAAAAATTTTTAATTCAATTTTAATTGTGATAAACTCCAGCAATCCCTGACGAAAGAGTATATAGCGCAACATATCTTATTTTGAATGGAAAGTAGACAATTTTATATATATATATATATATATATATATATATATATATATATATATATATGTATGTATATATTTTCTAGTTCTCCTCAACAAATCGTGCAACTGTTATTTGATACATTTTTTGTGACGTGAAGTAGGCGTTACATCTTGTTTGAAAATAATATACACCTCGAGAAAAAAAAAACTGCGACCTTGTCCGCCTGCGAACTCAGGCCACCTGTGTGACAGTCTGATGCTCTAGCTAGACTACGTAGCCATCGCAGAAGCTTAAGACAGCGCTGCACGCCGTTCTCCATGAGCGAGGCCCAACGGAATGTCTTTCATGACGTAATCTGAAAAGCTCCCTTCTCTAATGATATTTCGAAAAATTAGTATGCAGTTTTATTTATCAATTTAAGAGAAACTAACTTCTAACACTTGGTAAATTGGGTCCTTCCTGTCAAAATCGTGTCAAATTGGGTCCCGGTGAGAAAAAGGGCGTAGGTAAAACGAGTCCCATATTCTGTCAGTTTGTTAGCGTTACCCAGGAGACACTAAGTGAGATGTTGACTGAATGGTCCCCGACAACTTTCCCTTTTTGTTTTCTTCTAAAAAGTTTAATATATTGATAGCTTATGCTGCACGTCAGAATTCCTTAATAATCAAGTGGTAAACAAATTTAAAATACACTGTTTGATAAAAGCAGATCTAGTGATTTCTCCAGTCTTGAACTCAGTCATTTTTCGTCTCATAAATTGTTCCTTTTTTCCTGGTACGCTTCTTTTAGTACCTGTACTTCCTGATCAAATGTACACATTAGATAGAATGTTTTTCAATATTTCAACAGCATTAGATATTAGGATTTTTCTTATAAAATGAGCCATTCAGCCTTAAATGAAATGATTCGCAACCGTTGGTAGTGCGGTTTGTTGTTGCTGCGAATTCAGCCCAAATACTGTAATGTAGGAATACTGCATCAGACGAAATGTATACATCAAATACGTAGTCGGCAAATAATTGAACTTTCTCATCGGTGAGTAGAACAGACATTCGAGGCCATATTCATAGACATTCTTAGCGCGGGCTTCCGGTGGATGATCAACGAATTAACGTTTTTCGTATTCATAAACCAGTGTTAGCGATATGACATGATATGAATCCTGTACAAGTAATCAGTTGATAGCCAGGGCTAGTTTAGCACGCTCGTAGCGCGGGCTAGCGAAATGTCTATGCATAGCACCCTAAGTCTTCGATGAAACAGCCTTCGACTTCTGAACTTAAAAAAGAAAGTCCAAAAAATGATAATCCTTAAATTCAGAAAGTTCAAATTACTGCTAGGTATAAGACGCGTACCTATTTTACGTATTCATTTTAAAATACTGGAACCCATTTTATGTCTCCATTTGAAAATATTGGGACCCATTTTACCTTACGTATTGGTGAAAGGGTACACAAGTCTTTGGATTCAAATTACCTAACCCCAACTAGCCCTTGCTAAGTTTAGATCAAAGTTTCAGACACATAAGTTCTAACAGTCTAAGCAAATTGAGGTAACTAAGGGTTGGGTAGAGAAGAGAAGAATACGAATGAGGAATATATGCGTTGAGAGAGGAAAGAGTAACCATTAAGATGTTACTGAAACAGAGTGCCGACCTTTGTATTGCCATATGATAAAGTAATATCATAAACGTATTCGGATTTAGATTCGTTTGTTCGTCAATTAGGAATGGTAAATACAGCTCTGCATTTCATCAAGAACGATCGATCGAGAGTCGTGATAATCAGCGTAGTCTGGTGACATCAATGACGTCACTCTGCAGCGAAATAGGAACAAAACTGCTGGAAGGTTGGATGGCTATCATGGTGGCTGTGAAAGTTGATTTATGTGCTGTGCTAGCAAGATTTTGCCAAATTTCCATACTGTCATCTCGCTCAAAGTAAAGATAGCATAAACAATTTGTTTCTTGAATCAGTACTCATAACTGGTGTGTTGACATGTTCGTTCATAAACCATTAACATATTGTTTTTACGTTGTGCACATTACAAAAAATACAACAGAACACACCGCTATGATACAACAGTGCACGATGTCATTCGTCTGCTAATTTCCGCTCTATACAAGAACCAATCAGATTCACTGGTGGCGACTGATGGATACTGCCACCACCTCTGCAAGCTGATGGAACCGGTTCGACACCGGTGGATTCGTCGTTGAAATTCAGAACACCGTGATGCCATCAAATTGCTCAGCGGTGACATTCGGAAAACGTTCAATACGCGCGATCGGTTGCTCGCTCCGCAGGCTGGCTGCCGCGTGTCCTGACTCCGCTGAAAGCAAAACACCCAACCGAAGTATCACGAACCACAGGTCGTCCCTATCATATGAAGAGTATCATATACTGAAAACTGTCTTCGATCGATGTGTTTACAATACGCGCTATGGAAATTATTAAACTGCCTGATGCCCTATCACCTGCTTAATGAATCTAGAAGGTGTAGAGACTATGAGATTGAATATAAAATTACAATAAAATATTTAAATAATAATAAATTTAATTTAATGCGCGCTTGGTTTCGTACATACCAGCTGTTCAAAGGAGACCTAATATTTATTTGGCCTCCGAGAAGGCATGTGATATCCTGTTCATTCTTCCTCTGCTCCTTCTTTAGGGAGTGAATAAATAATCTTTTTGACCAATTACATCTGAGGTATCGCATCCACATTCTCTTGTGCCCATCTCTTTAGGTTATTTCTCGCTTTTATAACCTCCCCGTCCACACCAAATGTATGTTGATGCACTATGATGCTATCTAAATCGGCAGAAATGATGCATATAGCATTGAAAGTGTCACGGAGCTCACATCACCAACACCGTCTGGAAGAGTAGAGCTATGGACAAAATTTGTATAGGCCTACTCGTGTTGGACAAATTGTCCCTCTGGACAAGTCGAGTTATGGACGAGATTTCGGTCGGACAAAAAATTTTGAACGTAATGTCCTGAAATCGGTACAACTCTATATTTACCTATGTCAAAAGTCAAGTCGCCTATTTCAAAAATAATTTCTCAGGAAAGAATAAAAGTATTCTTAAGGTTCCAGGAAATATACTTAAAACTAACACGCCTGTTATAGTTACGGACCGTTCTTTGTCCCAGAGAGCTACAAGATTAAAATATTACTGGAGTTTTTAAGTAGACGACGCACGTCCATCTAGCAAGCGAAGTACTTGACTGACGGCTCATGCGACTCTTGTTTCGTGAAGTGGGGCAGCACAAAACAAGGACAACTTTAACAATTACATTAATATTTACAATTAAATTATTTACACTATATACACTAGAAGAAGCCATTTTTACTAACTACACTATAATAAAGAATGTAGGTCTACATTCAAACATCATTTACACTATTAAGCTTATGTACAGTGTTGTGTATTGTACTGTAATGCAAGATATTATTCATTCATAATACTACAGCCTACTTCTTTTGTAAATTGTGTACAATAGCGTAAATGATGTTTGATCAATGTAAGCCTTCACCCAATATGATAGTGTAAATAGTGAAAATAGCGTATTTCAGTATACATAGTTTGAAGGGCTGTGAGACATTCACTATTTTCAAAAGCCGATTGTCATAAGACTGCTTTTTGTCTCTAGAATGTGATCTTTCTACAAATATTACTTTTGTGAAATATTTATTTTTAATGTACCAATTTTCCTCCATTATGTTAATCATTTCTTTGATCCAAATTGTCTTATTTAATACTACATTGTAATTGTTTAACTCTTAAGCTGGATGCACACAATCAGACGCTGCGCGACGTTCGCGAGGAGACACGGGGAGACAGCATTGTATGACCGCTTGAATGCTTGATTTTGGTCGCGGAAAGACTGTCTGAGACTGCAGCGTACTGCACATGCGTCAGTAGCTATGTCCACAGTTGCTTGCTTCCACTATTAATAGACACTATTTTGTGCTATTATTGTGTAGTGCACATTATTCATAATGGCGCGAAAGATACATTCTGTACAATTCCATTTTGAAACTATATCACGACAATAATGTGGTTTCTAAAATGTGGGAGAAAATTGTAAATGAGATGAAAACACCAACTGAATAATAATAATAATAATAATAATAATAATAATAATAATAATAATAATAATAACAACAATCGTAGTAGTAGTAAAAATAATAATACTATTACTACCGTACTACTACTACTACTACTACTACTACTACTACTACTACTACTACTACTACTACTACTAATAATAATAATAGTAATAATAATAATAATAATATTCTTGTTTTCTATATTGATATTTATATTTGCTATGTATTTCATACTGGATGAGTTGAAGAGAAGGCCTTACGGCCTTGACACTATCAGTACCAGTACATCAATTAATAATCAAATACACAAATGGACAAATAATTTAAATTGTAGGAAAGGTCATCATAGTATCAATCTTCTTCACTAGAATTCATATTCAAGTCTCCGATGTGTAGTTTTGAATCATGAATAGAACGTTAATTGGAGCACAAACAAGAAGCAAGGTTTCCATGACAGCAGCCTACATGCGCCACGCCTCATATAATAACGTCAAGCCAATAGGCCTATACTATATGAACAACTAACATTATCTCCGTACGTCCTGGGACAGAATACGGTCCCTAGTTAGCCTACCTAACCGCCTGAAAAAATGATTATTCGATGAGGTTTCATATTGAAAATTATTCTGAAAAGTGGAATTTTTGGAGAATAGTTTAAACTGAGTAGACTACATTCCCAAACGACTAGGCCTATACACGATTTTTTAATAACGTTTTTTCACTAGCCATATCCGAAAATGGTACCGGAAAGTAGTTCCAATAATATTGCAAATTTTTTCACATTCGAAACAATCAAAAGAAAACTTGAGATCTCAGAGTTAGTAGGTACTGTTAGTCAGTTCAAGGTACAAAAATGGATAGATGCTTTACTATCCAACTTTTCTTCGAATAAGAGAAAAACAAAACCAAACTTTATATGTGGGGTCATAAAAGGTGCCTGTTTGGTATCACTACATTTGTGGAAAAGAAATGGCAGGAGAGCATTACATCAGAGACTCACAAGTACACGAAATAACAGGAATTACGCGGGTGAAGTGCGGTAATGATGCCATAAAAATATAAGTGTTATTTATTATATTCCACCTGCGTGTACTACTGTTGCCCAGAGCGCTTGTTCACGGTCAACGTGTCTATCTTGCATTTGGAAGGTCAACAGATCGATACCCTAGACCTACTCTTTCTCCCTGTACATTTCATGGAAGCTCTTCTTAAGCAATATGTTAAGAGTTACGCAAAAATTACAGTTTTATTGTGTAGGTATATAAAATATTCATGTGGAAAATAATTATGTATAATTTTCAGACATGAATGTTTTAGAACTAATTAATTGATATAGGTAATCATTATGTAGAAAGCCCAACGCTTGGAGTAACGGTTGGCATGTCTGACCGTCAAAAAAATGGGCCCGGGTTCAAATCCTGTTTGGGACAAGTTACTAGGTTGAGATTGTTTTCGGAACTTTCCCTCAACTCTTTAAAATCAAATATTGGGTAACTTTAGGCGCTGGACCCTGGACTCATTTCGCTGGCAATATCGCCTTAATTTAACTCAAACGCTAGATAACCATCGAAGTTGATAAAGCGTCGTAAAATAAGTAAAACATGTAAAAATAGACCTACATGGTATTTCAGGACACGGGAAATCCAGTAACTTTACTAAGAGTTTATGTTACTTCCTGTTGCAAGGAAGAGGTCTTCAAGATAAAATGTATCCTTAGATTTCTACAAGAGAACTTTAATACTCAAATCAAACTACCTTCTATTAGTCTACGTGAGTTGCCAAGGATGAATCTCGTATGTCGATTTTCTCGGTCGAATAATTAATTAAGTTATCACCAGAGTCCTGAGTTTGGTTACTTTGAGTACAAGTTAGATACACATGGATCATACCAACTTCGCTTACAACGGAAAGCTCTCCTAAAGGGACATAATGCCTGTGAAATAATTAAGTTTTTACTGCAAACACAATCTCTCTATCTTTCAAACTGTAGGTTATATGAGGGTTGTAAATAAATTAGGGCAACATAGACAATACGAACATATTGAACTTACATGGAAAATATATTTACATCCCTTCAATATAATCACCGGCGTATTCGCTTACAACGGAAAACTCTCCTAAAGGAACATTATGCCTGTGAAAAATGAAGTTTTTTTTTTTTTCTTACTGCAAACACAATCCCTCTATCTTTCGAACTGTGGGTTATACGAGGATTGTAAATAAAGTAGTGGCAACATAGACGATATACGAATATATTATTGAACTTACATGGAAAATATATTTACATCCCTTCAATATAATCACCGGCGTGTTCCTGTACCTTTTTCCAAATCCGTGGTAACCGTTGAATGCCGCTAACGAAGTTGTTTCTGTTGAACTCTCTGATGGACTGCCCTACTGCATGAAGCACTAATGCAATATCTGGAACCTCTTGCCTCTAAGTGGTTCTTTCGACCGTGGATACAAGTCGTAGTCACTAGTAATCATGTCAGGGGAATACGGAAGATGTTCCAATCCTTCCCAATCCCATCTCTGTAGCAATTCAGCCACTGTTCCTGCTACATGACAACGAGCATTATCATGCAAGATGAAAGGTGGATTGTATCTGAGGAAATGTGGACGTTAGAGCCGCATAGCTGGACGTAGGCAGTGTTCGAGAAAATGTTGGTAGTACGCTGCATTGACATTTTGTTCTTGAGGCACGTCATGGCTAATGATAACACCTTCACTGTCATATGACACTATTAGCATGACTTTCACCCTTGAGGGTTCATATCGCACTTTTTTTGGACGTGGTGATCCTTTGTGGTGCCATTCATTAGACAGACGCTTTGTATCAGACCCGTATGTCCGTGCCCACGTCTCGTCAATGGCAACAATACGTTGCAGGAATAGGTCCCCTTCGTTGTGGTATATCTGTAGGTGGAGTTGAGCTGTTGTGTATCGCTGCCACTTCTGTGCTTCTGTCAGGTTATGAGGAACCCAGCGTGCTGTAATTTTTCTCGTGTGAAGGTTTTTCTTCAGGATGTACTACACACTTTGATGACTCAGTTCAATCTCGATAGATAATTCTCGTACAGTCCAGCGACGGTCAACAGCAAGGAGAACTCGCACTAACTACACTTGTTGTTACAAATGGACGGGCGACTCGTGTGTGCCGTCTCATTCCGACCCGTACGAAATGCAGAGACCCTTCTAGCAACCGTACGATACGGTAGTGCATCGTTGCCACCAGCTTCAAGTAAACCCTTGATAACATTGGCGTGCATTTCTCCCACGGGCTACCTCGATTTTTATCCACGATCGCTGCTCAAGTTTAGTAAACATGCTTTGGAGCAGTTAAAAATAGTGTTCTACATTTAACCACGCACAATAACAACATCTGTTTTCATAGCAATTGATTTTATTATTCAATTCATCGACAATATCTCCAACTACGATCACCAGTTGTTTCGTATCAGATGCGAATGCGCATGACCCATTCCCGGCAGTGTTGCCACTACTTTATTTACAACCCATGTAAAACATTTTTTCTGCTATGGAAACTTATTAAAAATTACATTTTTTGTAGGAAAAAAATAATTATTTTAGAATGAATGTACTTAGATCAATGAATTATCGGATAGGGTTAGAAATATCTGAAAGACTTCTTGTGCAAAAATTACTTTTTTTATACAAATTGTTAAACTTCGTCCAGGGATTAAAATTTACATTTTTCTTTATTTTGTTTGAGAAAAATTTCTATTTTCTAAGATTCTCTTGAGTTTGGAATTCGCAACAAATTGATCCGGGACCGCCACTGCCACCTAAATCATAACACTGGAAGTTGTTAATACTGGTCAATCAGCTTATTCCCTCCATTTTAGCTAACGATTGTGGAGTTTGCTACAAGTGTGGAAACATTAGATTTCTTCCTTGAAAAAAAAAAAGTGAAAATGGATCGAAGTTCAGAAGTGTGGACGTGAAGTGGCAGATTATTGAGATGTGGAAGAATGACTTGACATAATATCTAACTTTACCCCAAAAATTCATTGATTTAAATACATCTATTCTGGAATAATTAATTTTTTCCTACAAAAAATGTAATTTTTCAGTAAGTTTTTGTAACAGAAAAATTGTTATATAATCCACAGTTTGAAAGATAGACAGATTGGGTTTGCAGTAAAAAAAAAAAAAACTTTGTTTTTGACAGACATTTGGTCCCTTTAAAAAGATCAAAGGATTTCACATAAGTACCTATAAGGACAGGAGTGAAACATTTCTTTCGAAGGATGTCCTTAAACTTCTGGTAGAACCTGTACTGCATCTGTGAATGTCTAAATTTGTCTTGAAATCTTCATAAGAGTGAGAACAGAAAGAGTCATGTGGATTAATTCTTGAAGCTAAAGAAGTTGAACCATTTCCCTAATGTTTGTAATTAAATTCGTCACATTTAAGACATGAGTTAGAGGACATGAATATTCAGTCCAGTCACAGTAGTGATTACCATAACGCGTGACCGTAAAATTAGTGTCAAAAAGAGAAATAACCGTATTTAGCATGCAGCTTAGAAAAGAAGCACGATCATTCCAAGAAAATGTATGTTCGTAATCTTTCGGCTGTTGGACGAGGTCCATGAGCGTTTCTTATAGTTGAATAACCGTGACGATCGCTTTTGATATTGGATCTTGTGTAAAAATACTTGCTTCCACTATCATATGTTTCTACAAGAGAGTTGCAATATCCATGCAACATGTGGCTCGTACCTAAAGACACCTCATATTAATACCATTATATTATCAGGCAGTACATCTCACTTGACGATATGTGTTACAGAAGGAATAATTGTATACATTTTCTGAAGTCTCATTAGCGTATAGGCTTCATGAGTGATGCCGTATTTCTGTCACTTATGAAGTTAAAACCTGTCTTCGGACAGCTGACTAAACAACAACGTATGGACGAATGTGTGAACCTAGAGCTGGTTCAGGAACGATTCTGTTTGGTTCGGAGCAAGTACTGTGACGTCATTAGTCGGTTGATCCGAGTACAGTACTGAGTACAAATTTGTGGCGGCAAATTTAAAATTTGGATAGATTAAGTCGATTTTAGAACGTAGTTTGAAAGTGAAACCAAGCGTGTTTAAAAGCGTTTCAATAAAGCGCTTTCGCTTTGCCAATTGACGAGAAAAAAAAGTGGCTCTCTTCATTGTAAAATGGCGCTTGCAAATTTGCGTGATTAAAGTTATTTGTGGAGTTATTTTATATGAAAGTCCTATTTAACCTTCAGTGTTGTTATATATGACACACGAAATAATATTGATAAAATAATTTATAATACTAACAGCTAATAAATTAACATGTGAGATAAACGTTACTCTGCTGTTAAGTAAAAAAGAAGATAGACAGAAACGGGATCCATGAAGCGCTGCCTAAACCACTTAAAACTAACACACAGAATTATTTACTATTACGGAAAGTGGATAAAATAATCAATAAAACCTGAAACCTTGAACTTAAGAACATCATTTTTATTTATTTTATAACATGACTAGCCTTCCATACAACCATGTTCTCTTTGGTGAAGAGTAATATTATTGATAAATTAAAGTAATTAGATAACATAAATCATAGAAATAAATACAAATAAAATGACTGATGAGATAACATAAATTCAATAAACACAAATAGAAAAATATAATGCACTTCATTTTTCAACATATTTCAGTATTAATGAAACACTCTAATATAATAATAATAATAATAATAATAATAATAATAATAATAATAATAATAATAATAATAATACTCACTTATGAATTTTAAGGAACCTGGAGGTTCATTGCCGCCCTCACATAAGCCCGCCATTGGTCCCTATCCTGAGCAAGATTAATCCACTCTCTACAATCATATCCCACTTCCCTCAAATCCATTTTAATATTATTCTCCCATATACGTCTCGGCCTCCCCAAAAGTCTTATTCCCTCCGGCCTCCCAACTAGCACTCTATATGCATTTCTGGATTCGCCCATACGTGCTACATGCCCTGCCCATCTCAAACGTCTGGATTTAATATTCCTAATTATGTCAGGTGAAGGATACAATGCGTGCTGTTCTGCGTTGTGAAGCTTTATCCATTCTTCTGTAACTTCATCCCTCTTAGCCCCAAATATTTTCCCAAGAACCTTATTCTCAAACACCCTTAACCTCTGTTCCTTTCTCAATGTGAGAGTCCGAGTTTCACAAGCATGCCAGAAGAACCAGTAATGTAATTGTTTTAATAATTCTAACTTTAGCTTTTTTGTGAGCAGACTAGACGATAAAAGCTTCTCAATCGAATAATTACATGCATTTCCCATATTTATTTTGCGTTTTATTTCCTCCGGGTGTCATTTATATTTGTTACTGTTGCTCCAAGATATTTGAGTTCTTTCAACTCTTCAAAGGATAAATGTTCAATTTTTAATTTTCCATTTCGTACAATATCCTGTTCACGAGACATAATAATATACTTTGTCTTTTCGAGATTTACTTGCAAACCTATCTCTTTACTTGCTTCAAGTAAAATTCCCGTTTTCCCTAATAGTTTGTGGATTTTCTCCTAACATAGTCACGTTATCCGCAAAAACAAGGAGCTGATGTAACCAGTTGAATTCGAAACCTTTTGTTATTCTGGACTTTAATAATAATAATAATAATAATAATAATAATAATAATAATAATAATAATAATAATAATAATAATAATAATGATAGGGATGATTTCCTGTCGGAAATAAATTGTCCTGAAGCGGAAAATATTTAAATACAATAATACCTACGTCGTTGTCTGCTAGACCTAAGTGAAACACGTGATCTCTGTTTGAACTGACCGGTAACGGCTACGGTTAACCGAGTAACTTCGGTGCTCCTCTGCAAGCACTTTAAACCGCTAGAACCGAATTACTCAACAGTTTTACTCGCTCCGTCCCCAGCTCTATGTGAACCACCTGTTTGTAAGAATAGGCTATAGATAGACATTCTCAATTGCTCAATCCTCTAATTTAGCAGCAGATAAATATTAAAATTATTATTAAGTATTTCAAAATTTTCAATGTTCCGCAGAGAAAACTGTCGGGTGAGATAGGTAGTGGTAGTGGTAGTAGTGGTGATGGTGGTAGTGGTAGTGTTAGTAGTAGTAGGTTAGGTTACGGGTTTTTTTAATAGTCTTAAAGACCTCCTGTACGTCAGGAGGCGTATTGTGCATCACTATTGGAAGGGATACTAGCACTGTCTTCCAAAATGTGTTCTTATACTAGTAACAGTATCTTGCCTCCAAGATTAGTGGCCGTTCCTATGTCTTCCCTTGTTATCGAAAAGGAATTTTTTTTTTCATTTCCATGAGTGGACAGTCAGACAGGAGATGCGAGACAATCCCCTCCTCCTGTTTGCACATTCGACAGATGAATTCTTCTTTATAGAGTCCCATTGTACGTATGGGCTTCCTGAAGTGAACATGCTCAGTAACTAATCCAACTACACTTCTCACTCCTCTTCTGTGCAATTTGAGCAGAGATGAGGAGAGAGAGTTGTTTGGACTTAAGACTAGTTTCCTGGTCAGTTCTTGTCCAGGATGAGATTGCCACCTAAATTGGTATCTTATCTCTGTTGCATGTCTCAACCGAGGTCTGGCCAATGAGTAAACTGATTAAAACGACGGGTTCAAGTCCAAAAAAGAGTACCTCCGTACCCTTTTTGGCCAATTGGCCTTCATTTTCGTTTCCCTGAATGCCCTGATGTTCAGGATTGATTTGCCTAGTCTGTGTTCTCCTAGCCCTTTTAAATTCTTCCTGTTGGTAAATGGAACAAGAACTGTTTTTCTGGGATTGGTAGAGTGTCCGTCCTGCATGTACCAATTTTGAATTTTCCGCAGTCTGTATTCATTAAGTCTGGGATTGTACTAGGAAATTTCTCGAAGACAAGGAGTGCTATGTCATCTGCATAGTCCTGTATATAGTATTCCTCCTGGGTCAGATCGTTGGGCAGACATCAACCACGAGGTTCCAAAGCAGCGAGGATAGGACCCACCCCGCTGAGGGCATCCTCTTGTGGTGACAATTTTCCTCGTCTCCCCAAGAAAGCTGATGTATTTCTGCACCTGAGCATGGACTTTATCCAATTACGAATTGTCATTAACTCCATGTTTACATTCAGATAAAATCACAGACTCAGCAGTGGCAGCAGCAGTAGTAATAGTAAGCAGTAATCGTAGCAGCAGCAGTTGTAATTTCATTTTCATATAATTTCATTTATTGGATTCTACAGATTGAATTTCCTTCCAAGAATAATTCATCTAATCCGTAGAACAGTTTGCTGCCTTCGAATTTATCTGTGGTACATCATGTAAGATGATTTATGATGCTTATTGGCGGAATTCTGGCAGGAATAAAGGAATATCCCATGAAAATGATCTTAAAATGTCCATTTCACGTAGAACTATGTATTTCTCTTCACTAGGTATAGGAATTAACAGTTTTATAAAAATACAAATTACTCTCGCCCTCCTATTTCCCTTGTTCTCTTTATTGCCCCCTCCTCCTTCTCGCATTACTCTTGTTTTCCTTATCTTTCCCTTGTTCTCATTGTGTTTCTCTTGTTCTTCTTGTCTTCCTCTCTTGTTCCTTGTATTTCCTTTTTCTCTTTGCTGTGCCCTTATTTTTCTTGTATTCCGCTTGTTATCCTTGTCCTCTTATCCTCTTTTATTCCACTCGTTATCCTGGCACCGATACGCAATAGCTCAACTCCACCTACAAAGATACCACAACGAAGGATACGTATTCCTGCGACGTATTGTTGCAACGGACGAGACATGGGCATGGGCATACTCGGAAAATATTCGTTTCATGTCACAAGACTGGAGAAAATCTGAAATATGATACAGTATCTTACTATGACCAGGTGAACAACTACTTTGTGAATTTAATAATGTATCTCGTATGTTGCACACAATATTTAACCCATAATATTGTTTTCAACAAAATGTTTCATTTCTGTTTTAATGATAGCTTGAAGTTCGTATCGTAATTCTGATGTTGAATTTGGACTGTAACGCAACCGAATGCATAGCAGCACGAGGCGTCAACATTTAACGAAGAATAATCCGGGAAAAGAATAAACGTGTTACACACTCTTGTTTGAATAATTATTTAATAACAGATGAGTTTACTTTTTGGAATCGTGCATAATATTAGCATTACGTAAATAACACAATAATAACAGAATAGCTCACTTTGTTCAGAACCTAAAATATTAATATAAATTAACAATATTCTTCAAACTATTCACGACTCTACACAGCTCCATAGAGTGATACTATGCATTGTTTATGTGAACATACTGTGTATCGTCTGTAACGAGCGGTAGCAGCGCGAAGCGCGGGTGACATCTATATTCCTCGCTTTACTCAACTGAAATCAAGAGGAGTAGAAATAGTATTCTACTCCTCTTGACTGAAATCTACTATTTTGGTACTACTGCTGTGAGATATGGGGCCAAGCTCACTGAAGAGTCTGGAAGGAATTCAAAGAGCTGTCTGCAGAACAATCACTGGTGTACACTACCTCAGAAACAATGTCAAACTCTACAATGAACTTCATATATCCTTCCTGGTTGCTCATATTCAAGATCTACAGATTACATACAGGAATAAGCTACTTCTTCGTGACAATCCTTTACTAAGAGACATAACATAAATTCAAACAAATACCTCCGTCTTTGACGGTCTTATTAATAAATTTTCTTTAATGCAACCTACTTTATATTTCAATTTGTATAATCATATTTTTGTAAAAGGCAAGGGTCCAAGAGACCTGGTACTTTTAATAAAAACATCTTTAAAAAAATGATACGAACTTCCTCCCTGTGATAAGTTACCAATCAATAGCTTTCAAACTAGATTTTATAATTGATTTCATAATTGTTTTCACGCGCATTCGATGTAGTCCCACACGATATATTGTTGGTTAAACTACAATCAGCGGGGATTGACTTCAGAGTGCTCCAGTGGATCAAGGAATTTTTAACCTGTCGCACTCAGAGAGTACGGGTAGGGGAGGAATTATCGAACCCAATTGAAATTACTTCCGGGGTGCCGCAGGGGAGTGTCTTGGGGCCTCTTATATTCTTGGCTTTTGTAAATGATCTGCCAGTTAATATCTTGTCTAGGGTTCGCTTATTCACGGATGATTGTATGGTATACAGGGAAATAAAAAGCCATGAAGATACTACTCTTCTCCAGAATGACCTCAATAGAATAAACGATTGGGCAATAGCCAACAAAATGAAAATAATTTATCTAAAGAGCAAAGCCATCAGCTTTACAAGTAAAAGAAATAAAATACTCGCATCGTATACGTTAGGAGGTGAAACCATTCCGGAAGTTAACAAATGTAAATACCTTGGAATAACATTTAGCAGCGATCTCGGCTGGGGGGAACCCGCTAAGACACAGCGGGAAAGGCATGGAGAGCGTTACACTTTGTGATGAGGGTACTAAGAAAAGGTTCTGATAAATCCACAGAGATTGCATATAAATCACTAGTACGTCCAGTAATGGAATATGGTGCTGCATGTTGGGATCCTTACAGATTAGAACATATTAAGACACTGGAAAAGATTCAAAAACGGGCTCTTTAAGTGTTGTCGGAAAAATTCACCATTAAAATGGGACACACTCACGGACAGGAGAACGCGAATTCGATTATGCGCACTGTTCAAAACATACAGAGGTGAGCTTGCCTGGAGAAAAATAAAAAATAGGTTGCAGCCGACAAATTACTCTTCAAGGAACGACCACTCATATAAATTGAGGGAAAGAAGGCAGAGGACGAACACCGGAAAGTTTTCTTTTCTCAATCGTACTATCAGGGACTGGAATATTTTACCTGCAGACTTACTAAAGGCTTTACCAACAACCAAAACTGCATTTAAAAATAGGCTTAAGGACCTTACTAATATACGGTAATTATACACAGTATTTAAAGGGTGTAAATGATATGTTGTTATTGGAGTGTTGTATCAGTGAAGAATTATGTTGTGTCAGTGAAGTGTGTTGTATCAGTGAAGAAGTATGTCGTGTCAGTGAAGTGTGCTGTGTAAGTGAAACGTGTTCCTGTCAGTGAAGCTTCATAGTTTATAGTGGCAGTGCAAAGAATTTGAACAGTGAAATGTTTTTGAAGTGTTAGTGAAATCAGGATAGAATCAGTGAAATGTGTCGTAGTTCCAGTGCAGTGAGTGAGTTGACAGCGAAATCAGTGTAATGTTGAAAGGTACTTGTGCATATATGAACATATACTCGTGAGTTTTAGTTCGATCTGAGTTCTAAGATACAAATTAGAATATTTCAAATGTTATTTTAAGTGATCGTTTCATTTAATTTAGTATATTCCCTGTTGTTGTTATTATTAGTATTAATTATTAGTATTATTATTAATTGTATTTTAATTAATAAGTTTATTATTGTCATTATTGAGTGTAATTAGTTACCACTGCCACCGGGTATATACCCGTTGCAGTGTGAATAAATACATACATACATTAATTAATGCAGAGAGGGTTTGGAATTGAACGCGTTATATCAGCTCCATGTCTATGCTGATGAGGTGAATATGTTAGGAGAAAATCCACAAACGATTAGGGAAAACACAGGAATTTTACTGGAAGCAAGTAAAGAGATAGGTTTGGAAGTAAATCCCGAAAAGACAAAGTATATGATGTCTCGTGACTGGAATATTGTGCGAAATGGAAATATAAAAATTGGAAATTTACCTTTTGAAGAGGTGGAGAAGTTCAAATATCTTGGATCAACAGTAACAAATATAAATGATGCTCTGGAGGAAATTAAACACAGAATAAATATGGGAAACACCTGTTATTATTCGGTTGAGAAGCTTTTATCATCCAGTCTGCTGTCAAAAATTTGAAAGTTAGAATTTATGAAACAGTTATATTACCGGTTGTTCTTTATGGTTGTGAAACTTGAACTTTCACTTTGAGAGAGGAACATAGGTTAAGGGTGTTTGAGAATAAGGTACTTAGGAAAATATTTGGGGATAAGAGGGATGAAGTTACAGGAGAATGGAGAAAGCTACACAACACAGAACTGTAGGTACGCATTGTATTCTTCACCTGACATAATTAGGAACATTAAATCCAGACGTTTGAGATGGGCAGGGCGAATCCAGAAATGCATATACTGTAGAGTGTTAGTTGGGAGGCCGGAGGGAAAAAGACCTTTAGGGGGGCCGAGACGTAGAAATGTTATATTTTATTTAACAACGCTCGCAACTGCAGAGGTTATATCAGCGTCGCCGGATGTGCCGGAATTTTGTCCCGCTGGAGTTCTTTTACATGCCAGTAAATCTACTGACATGAGCCTGTCGCATTTAAGCACACTTATATGCTATCGACCTGGCCCGGGATCGAACCCGCAACCTTGGGCATAGAAGGCCAGCCCGAGACGTAGATGGGAAGATATTAAAATGGATTTGAGGGAGGTGGGATATGATGATAGAGACTGGATTAATCTTGCTCAGGATAGGGACCAATGGCGGGCTTATGTGAGGGCGGCAATGAACCTCCGGGTTCCTTAAAAGCCAGTAAGTAAGTAAGTAAGTAAGTAAGTAAGTAAGTAAGTAAGTAAGTAAGTAATACGTTTTATTCAGTTGGTTACTTTTTTTAACACAAATATGTAAGAAACAGTTTTTTCCCTAAATACATTTAATTACATCTAGTTACAATTATTATATTAAGAGTGAAGTGTTTTCATTAATTTAATAGTTTCATATTATTTCTTGTTTTCTTGTTCAATTCAATATTAGTTTCAATAATAATTATATTTGTGTTTTTTTTCAAATATATTACATGTTTTTCAATGTATGTGAAGAAGCATATTGTTGAATGTCTAATGGCCTAATAAAATGAATTGAAATGATGGTAGGAACTGGATTAATCTTGCTCAGGACACGGACCAATGGCGAGCTTATGTGAGAGTGGCAATGAACCTCCGTGTTCCTTAAAAGTCATTTGTAAGTAAGTAAGTAAGTAAGTAAGTAGTAGTAGTAGTAGTAGTAGTAGTAGTAGTAGTAGTAGTAGTAGTAGTAGTAATAATAATAATAGTAATCACAATAATAAATATCTAACATCTGCATCGCTTTTCAAATGGCAGCACTCTTAATTTTCTGTTCTCATGCTGTAATTAGCAACATTGCCATTGTTGTTCTGAAGGCATGGTGCATATACCGACGTTTGGCACCTGTATCTCACGGCACACTTTTACAGGTTCTGTTATACTCACACAAAAAGAACAGTTCTATTACCCATCACCATCATTTTACGGTTCAAGTGTTAAGCCAGGGGCTTGTCACGTCTTTAATTCAAATTGAGGGAAACATTAACAACAATAAAAAAATATCCTTCACTCAGATTTCCCACTGGTCCAGGAAACACGGGTTAGTAGACAGTTCACCTTCACAAGTCAGCTATGTAATTTCCACTGAAATAACCAAACTCTTTCTTTTATCGGCTGATAATGAGAAGGTAATCACTAAACCGTTACTATAAGAATTTCCAGCTATTTCTCTAAAATATTATAGCACATATTACGGCATAATAACATTCATTATCAAATTGGTCAACCTTTTAGCTGCATGTTAGGTTTCAAAATAAACAGTCTCGTCAGAGATTTCCTATTATTAACATATTTTATGGCTTTAACTTGAAAAAAAACTTCCGAAGGTTTTAAACACAATTGCTTGTTATAACTGACAAAATTCAACCGCTACTAAGTTCGACGTTCTTAGGTTGCCAGGAGATATACGACTGGGGGGGGTCTGATTCTGAAACAAGCTTTAGATTTGCGATGAACAGAAATTAATATTTACTTCAATTCATCTAGAAACTCTCGTTCCAACACGACTAAATTTTTGCCGCGTTATGAGAACCGGGTCTGAACATAAATTTGTAATTTTAAAGAGTCTATGAACTCCAGATCGAACCACACATAATATACGAGTATTTTACTCATAGTCTTCATGTTCACAATACTACTATCAATACCATAAATCTAAGAGGTTTCTCCTCTTGTTTTTACTGTTATTTCAACGACACCTTCTATACCACAACTGTTGCTTCAGCGCCCTCTTCCTCTTCGTCTGCTATTCAGTCTCCTTCTTTTGCTCCTACCACCATACTGTCCCCTTCCATTTCCATTAACTCATTATTAGAGACGAGAATTCCATGCAAATGCATGTTTTTATAAGAACATAGGACATAGCTCAAACTTAGTACTTAGGCATTTCATTACTTTCCAGTTCCAAATATGTATACTTTTTCCGTGCATATTTGAATGTTTTGGCCTTTTTGGGGATAAAAACATGCATAATGCATATTTAAGCAATTTTTAGCTTAATCATGCATGCAATATACATTATATTCAGTTTAAATGCATATTTTAATGGTTTTGAGTGGACACCTCAGTTTCTCGATTTTTATGTCCCTTATTTTAGCTTCAGGAATCAGGATTGAAGGAAAAGAAAGAAAACTAAATAACAGAAAAATAAAATAAAATGTTAAGATTTTCACAATAAGATGTTAGAAGACCTTTCCCTGGACGGAAGTTCACTTTTACAACACTTTACCAACGACCCTCTACAGACTGCGTGTCATAATTGGTTTTATTACGTTGGATATTTTGAGAATAGTAGATAAGGAATATAGAGGATTCAAGGAAACTGCCGACAAATAATTCAGTTCAGAAGTACCCTCTTTCAGGGACGTTGTAAATACTTTCTCCCTTTTCCAGTGCCAGTAGCAATTTAGATTCTTCTAAAATTGTTATCATTCGCTAAACAGTCTTTGCAATGTTTGAACCTCGTAAGTGGTTAATGTGCTTGTATATTCTATTTGCGTGTGTTAATGTGGTTCTAATATGCCTCCATTTAAAGCTTCGAAAAGTGTACTCTTTGCACAGTGGATTAAAGGAAAAAATTTTATTAGATCAGGTTGGGATGTCGTATTGTTGCAGAAAGAGGTAAACACTGCTATTCTGTTTCCGAATATTTTCTATGCCAGTTGTTCTTTGTAAAACATTACAAAATTTCTTTAAAATGCTGTAATTAAGTTACGATGTCCGTTTTTGAATCGTATCTAGGTAACCGTAAAGTCTATTATATTTTCAGATAAAAAGTACTAAAAGTTTCAAGTTGACCAGCATGTCGCATCTGCTTCACTTAAGTTATTGCAAGATTACAAAAACATATTGACTGACAAGCACAGGAACCTCGCAGAAACCAATTTACAAATGTTGTTAGTTGTTTAACTATGCAAAAAAAAAAGTTTAGTGAAATAAGAATTTTGGAATAAAATTGAAATTGTATGTATACATGTATGTTTCGCTTGATCGTGTATGTTTCATAATTTGATAGTGTATAAATGCATGCATATTTTGGGATTTTATAGTGCATGAAATTCTCATCTCTACCTATTATCTACTTTCTGTTCGTTCGTTCCTACAAATTTGACGTCTTCCTATTATCCTGCTATCAAATAATCTTCTTTAATTTCGTCTATAACCTCACCATTCTTCTCTCTCTTTTATTACCATAGCTTCATCTTGCCCTCCTACGTCTTCACAGCCTTCTTTCCCTTTTTTTTTTTAATCCCACTTCGACAATGTTCCCTTTCACTCCTAATTTAGTGTCTTCTTCCTAGTTCAATTACATTTGCTTCTTCTTTCCTACTTCGGTGTCATCTTCCCCTACTCTACTTCTTCGACGTATTCTTCCCCCTCCTACCCCAGTGTAATCTTCTTCCTCTCTTCCTACTTTATTTCCTCTCTTTTACTTCGGTGTCGTTTTCTCTTTCTTTTCCCAGTTCAGTGTCGCCTTCTTCCCCCATTCCCACTTCAACATCATTTTCTTCCTCTTCTCAAATTCCAGTGTAGTCTTCTTCCTGTCTTTCCTATTATAACCATATTTTCTTCTTCTCTTTTACTTTCGTGTAATTTTCTTCCTGCTCTTCTACTTCAGTATAGTTTTATTCTTCACCTACTTGAGTGTACTCTTCTCCCTCTCTTCCTATTCGGTGACTTTTTTTTCGTCTCCTCTTTTTCGCCTCTTGTTTCGTTGTCGCTTCCTTTCTCTTCGTCTATTTCAGTGTCGCCTCTTCTCCTAGTTTAGTTTTCTTCCTTCTTCGATTACATTTTATTCCTCTCTGGTGATTCTGTGTCTTTTCCTCCTCTCTTTTATTCAGTGTCACTTCCTTCCTCTTCTCCCATTTAACTCTCTTCAACTTATTCTGATACATAAATTTCTTCTCCTATTTTTGTTTGACTCTCATTTCAACAATTTTTCGTATGTCCTTCATCTACATCATTATTATCCACAGTAATATTCTCTTGTATCATTTCATTCTCCCTAAAAATTTTCTGCAGCTATTTAGTACATTTGTCTGAACTTATGACTAGGGAATGTATTCTGTCCCAGGCCATACCAAGGTAATGTTAGTTTTCGTGGATTATATTGGCGTGACGTCTTGCTTAGCGCACGGCACCGGTATTAGAGAACACCTGCATCTTGTTTATGCTGCAGTTGATGTTCTATTCATGATTCGAAACTAGACCTCTGAGACTGTTCACAATGCATTCTAGTGATAAAGATTGATACTACGATGATCTTTTCTACAATTTAAATTATTTGTTTGTTTATTTATTTATTTATTTATTTATTTATTTGATTTACAGTCTAATCCGTTTGGGTATGGCTAATATTAATTTATTATTATTAGGAAAAATTTCTTGCTGGTTATATTATGATTAAAAGATGGGAGTTTCCATACAAGACAATCAACAATGCATAATCTGAAAGGACAAATGAAAATCATAGATGATTAAAATGGCTACTATAAATCAACAGCGGGCACAATGTATTCTTTAGTATGCCAAATTTTAAAATATTAAGAGAGTTCAAAGAGAATTTCGACGTGAATATGGTGTGCGTAATGTACCTAAATACGATTCCATAATGTTGTGCTATCGAACATTTGTAGAAACAGGTTTTGTGTTAAAAAAAAAAAAAAACATGCAGGAGGTCGTAGGCGAAACCCAGTACGAGAAGCAGCTATCTCTTGGCTTGGCCCCTAACTCCCCAGATCTGATCCCTCCTGACTTCTTCGTCTAAGGTTTTGTTGAAGACATTGTCTACTCACAAAAACCCAGGAATATTGATGATCTGAGAGTAAAAATTACTCAAGCTTTTCAACAAATCACCCCTCTTACGTTACAACGGACATGGGCTGAATTACATCACCGTTATGAGTTGTGCAGGGTGCGCAATGGGGTCCATGTTGAGCTCTGAGGAATCTCCCATCTTTCAGTGTTGTATTCACAAAGATTAAACAAATAAAGTTAAGTAGTAAATGTTTTACTTTCTCAAACGGATCACCTTGTGTTTTTACTGGCAGAATTAAGATCATAAGGTTTTCTCTGCCACTGAACCGGTATAAAATACAAAGCAAATATAAGCTAAATAACAGAAATACAGAAAACAATGTAATAATAATAATAATAATAATAATAATAATAATAATAATAATAATAATAATAGTAAGAGCAATATATAGATATGTTTAAATTCATGTAATTCTAAGAGTTAAACAAGCGGAATTTAATGTTAAATAAGACAAATTATGCCGAAGAAATAATTTACATAATGAAGGAATATTAAAAATAAATTTTCTACAAAAGTAATATTTGAAGACAGATCATATTTTAGACACATAAAGCCGTCTTTCTAACAATCGGGCTTTCATAGTACAATTTTTAATTATGTTTTATTTAACGAAGCTCACAACTGCCGAGGTTATTTCAGCGTCGCCGATGCACAGTGTGTAATTTGAAGCAGCTAACCGGCCAAAAATCAATTTTCACACCCTATCTTTAATGCTACATTCTTATATAGACGTGCTTATAACACTCCAAAGTATACTATCCAAGTGTAGACAGATGCTTACGTCTGGTAGGGGACCCTCACAACAGGGCGAAATTTGCATGTCTGCGATAAGATCATTTACGCTGCAGAGGAAGGCGCGCAGTATGTGTTTGGATGGTGCAAAGTGGTAAAGTTAATACAGTATTTTTTATAATACAGAGTGTGGATATATTATAAGAAGGTATGTACTTACATATAAGCTGATTTTCTTGACAAAAATTATTATCTTATTGTCTAGAATAAGTGTCTGGATAAACATGTGCAAAGAGTTTGAGTTTTACCTTATTATATAATTTCGAGTTGACTTTTAAAAGGTGTAGCCCTCTATCACCTCGATAAAATTTTGTAGAGATATTAATTATACTTTTCTGAATACGACGTAGTGATTTTTTTCTGCAAACAGGTGCAGACAGAGTAGCTATTAATTATTTTCAGACACCATGCGCTCCGTAATCCGGAGAGCTGTTTTCCAGATGTGGAGCAAGAGCGAGAGAAAAGTGAAATTCTCAAATATAATTGAACATTTTGGTCTCAAAGATAACTCTGAAGACATTTTACAGTCAATAAAAAAATTAATTAAACTTCTATGCTCGAAAATTCAATTACGGGTGGGAAAAATACAGCAGAAATGAGAAAAATGGTTTAAAATATAATGCGCTATATTTCAACCAAGATGCAAAATTTGAAAATAAAGTTTACAAAACAATTCCAATTTGATTCTGCCAGTACAAGCATTCGAGGACGTCCACGTAAACTTTTCGGAGACTGAGCGAAAGATCAAAACGGAAAAAAAAAAACTAGTCCACATTTTAAAGAAAGATCGCCAGAAGAAAAGCTTTCTGTTGCCCATATGAATTTCAAAACTTCTAGGAAAAGAGATGCGGCCAATATTGTAGGAGAGCTATCACTTGCATTACTTCAACGTGCGACAAAATGGAAAAAAAAAAATCATAAAAATTGATTTTGCAGGAACGATCAACAATTGTCGCCTAATAAGGATCTCGCTTTGATTACTGATCTACAGTTGATCTCAAATCAATATAAAGAATTAAGGGAAATACAACATCTTGTAACAGTTAATTTAGATCCACCGTCTTACTTATTGCGAAACATTGAAGATAGGATAGGTTCAGGCATGTTGACATGATAAAACAAAGCAGTCGCAATAAAAACGATGCAAATATCGCAATAATATTTTTCAGGGAGGTTTCCACTTTCGTATATATTACGGGAATAAATGGAAATCTAATAAGTCGTTTACACATAATATATCAGAAACCTTTTTCTTGCGGTTTTGCAATACTGATGAACGGGCACTTGACATGTATGCAAGGGAGACAAGGGAATTATATTTATGCTTGCACAAATAGTATTATATGCCTACAATCCTTCACAAACTCCTGGCTCATGGACGGAAGATCACAGGACACTATTATACTTACTGGCAAACTATCTGAGGAAGCCCAGGAAACGAGGAACAAATACTACATTAGACTTTTCGGAAGAAGTCTTCGCAAGAAAAACATCAAGAAAAACACAAATACCGATCTTTTACTCAGGCTACTTATATCTTTGGAACCTTACATCACCAGCTTAAAGAAATTAAGAAGAGAAATTTCGGTCGATTTCAATAGTAGTGCTGCAGTTGTCTCCGAGCCTCCATTAGTCGGTGATGTCAAAGGGAGACTACTGTAGCAGCGAGGATACAGATTCTGATGGGGATGTATCTGACGTCCGAAAGAGTAAGTTATGACGTGGCAATATTCCTTCGCCTTACGCTTTCAATTTTAAGTGCATTCCACATTATGAACATTAATTTATTTTTTCACTCGAATCGAATTTTTTTTTACAATATTACTATTTTTATTTTCAGTAAAAATAGTTGCTATTTTCATTTTCATTATTAAAAACTAATCCATTTCAATAATTGAAGGTACGTACTAAATTTTATGAAAATTGAGCGATTAGTTTTTGAGAAATGATTTTTGGCCGGCTAGACTCGCTAAATTACACACTGTGCGATGTGAGGAATTTTGTCCTGCAGGAGTTCTTTTAAATGCCACTAAATCTAGTGACATGAGCCTGTCACATTTAAGCACACTTTTAATGCCATCGACCTGGGCCGAGATCGAACCCGCAACCTCGGGCATAGGAGGCCAGCGCTATACCGCCTGCGCCACCGAAGGCGACAGAAATTAGTAAATGTCTGATACCCTTTACACCATGCATACTAAAATACGATATTTTCACTATTACACCTTCATATGAATGAAAGCTCACATGGAACAAACATTATTAATTTACACCAGTGATGTCAAAGCAAGAGCATTTTTCTCTTGACGTCGTGCGCGGGATGCAAGCGCTAAGTATGGAAAGAGGAAGGGTTGTGTATATGAATAAGCAACCTGTTGGATTAAGAAAACAGTGGTGCACAAACTTCAAACGGAACGTGAAATTTTATGTCGTTATTTTTATATGGCTTCTTTCTGTTTAATATTATCTACAGTATATTGTCTGTAAAACAAAAGTACTAACACTGATTTCTTAATATTGCACTTGTGTTTAAAATATTAATAACATAATAGAGAGTTAAGAAGGAATATTCACTTAAATTCCATAGTAGTATAATATTATACTGTATTAAGTGGATGAAACATATCATTCATAAAGAAAGTGATATTCCAAAGAAAGAGATTGAGTATGACATGATAAGTTGGAAATTATATTGATGGTATCTTTAGCCTTACAAAAGTAATCAATAAACTAATCAAAACAATATTACAGTACAAAGAAAAGTTACCTAGGTACTGTATCTGTTTTAAATGTAACTAATATTACATAACAAAACTCTTATCGCATTATGCTTTTAACGTGATATTTGTGAGCAACTTTCTATCATCAGAATATTAAATTATTTTATCGAAATCTGCTGAAGATATAGAGCTGACATTTTTACAACACATGGGCACGTATCTTTTGCTTATGATGTAACAGTAGTTGCTTTGTTAATTAATTTCCTTACAAACAATTTCCATGCGAATATTTTCAAAATTTTCAATACACTATCTTCAGTAATACAGTACGTATATACAGTATATTAGATTTACGAAAACATTCTGTAAGGCTACTAAATAAATAAGCCTATACCTGAAAATTTCACTTTTCTATACGAAAAGTTGAGAAAATATTTCTTTTGAAAAAAAAAATCAAACTTGTAAAAAATGAGCATTAAAAATTAAAACTTACATTCTTATAATGCACTTAAACTTCTCAGGCAAATCTAAAAATTAACATGGATACAGTTTTAATAAGTTCTCTTCCCTTTATCTATTGAATCAGCTGGCCATCCCTGAATATAGCTCGACCAAGCGGCATATACCACCTCTTTCGTCTGTCTCTTTTCTTTCCGCTGTAAAGCGCTCAGGCTCTCTTGGGCTTTAAAGCGCGTGCTTGCTCCTGTGGGCATCAATTGACGTACCTGATTTACACTAATGTACACAATTTACAAAATAAGTAGGCTATAGTATTACGAAATAATATACTTTGCATTACAATACACAACACTGCACATAATAGTGTAAATAATGTTTGGTGAATATAGTGTACATTATTTTTGATAGTGTAAATAGTAAAAATAGCGTGTTCTAGTGCACATAATGTAAATTATAAATATTAGTGCAATTCTTACAGTGGTATATGTTTTGTGCTGCCCCACTTTACGAAACAAGAGTCGCGTGAGCCGTCAGTCGAGTACTACGATTGTCAGATGCAAGCGAGTCGTCTACTTAAATACTCCAGTAATAAATACTTAAGGCTGGTCCACAATAAACCGGGAACGGAAACGACAACGAGAATGGATAATTGTTAAAATAAATGTATTTAAACGTGAGCATTCACAATTAACTATAGTCCCTACTTATGGCGAGAATCGAACCTCGGTGCAAGTGTTGGCATTCCGATGTCGCTCACCTTATTCTGTCAATACAAGTAGATAGCTGAATATGAATGTGAATGTGTTGAAGTAATAAACAACAGGCGCAGCGTACCCCATGAAATTTATCAGTGCGCGCTGCATCTGAGTGGATTACGGTGGAGCAGACAGCTGCTGGAACTGGAGCGCAATATCGGCTGTGGGACTGGCGTAAACAAAGCGGACCGGAGGAGAGCGTTGACTCGCAGCGGTGAATGATGCTCTAAATAAGGCAGCGAGCCAGTGAAAGTGTCCGGCCACGTAATTACGTGTCCAAGGTTCGCTCCCGGAGTTTCCTTTACAATTATGATGCACGCCATCTGGGACGATGAACCACTTGCTGACACCCGCAGGTTACCAGTCTTCTTCCACGAAGTCTGCCCACATTTGGAGCAATTAACATTACAACGTATTATAAAATCATATATTTACTCGCTCGTATTACTGCTATTATAATAATTGACTTCGGAAAAAACTACATATTTTCCGTTCATTCCCAAAACCAGTTAAATATATCGTCTGCAAGATGATAGTGATGTTGTGTGTAAACGCACGGCTGCTGCTTCCGCTATAGATAGGAATTATGAACCCCTCCGCCTGTACTTACAGCTACCGTCGTAAGGTTTTTTAATTGGTTATTTTAAGACGCTTTATCAACTCCTATGTTATCTAGCGTCTGAGTGAGATGAAGATGATATGTCAGTGAAATGAGTTCAGAGTCCAGCGCTGAAAGTTTTTTTTAAGTAGGTTATTTTACGACGCTGTATCAACATCTTAGGTTATTTAGCGTCTGAATGAGATGAAGGTGATAATGCCGGTGAAATGAGTCCGGGGTCCAGCACCGAAAGTTACTCAGCATTTGCTCATATTGGTTCGAGGGAAAACCCCGGAAAAACCTCAACCAGGTAACTTGCCCCGACCGGGAATCGAACCCGGGCTGCCTGGTTTCGCGGCCAGACGCGCTAACCGTTACTCCACAGGTGTGGATTCGCTGAAAGTTACCCAGCATCTGCTCTTAATGGGTTCAGAGAAAACCTCGGAAAAAATCTCAACCAGGTAACTATTCCAATCGAACCTGGGCCCTCTCGTTTCATGGTCAGACATGCTAACCGTTACTCCACAGCTGTGGACTCGTCGTAAGGTATCAGGATTTCACAAGAATTTCAACAATATGAATTAATATGACGATATCCATATCCCGTTCTCCCTTCCTCCTCCTCCTCCTCCTCTTCCTCCTCCTCCTCTTCCTCATCATCATCATCACTCATTCCATACACCACACTTACACGAACAGTTACATATACACTCACCCTAGTACACGACGTAACTCTCCACAAATACACATTGTATATAGCCTGGCCCGCCGAAGTGGTATGCAACTAGAAAATGGGTCACAGTCCTGCCATCTATCCACAATATGCGGAATCCCAATCACGTAAAGTGAAGCGGGTAGGCATTACATACATACATACATACATACATACATACATACATACATACATACATACATACATACATACATACATACATACATACATACATACATACATACATACATACATACATACAGAAACTAGCATGGAACTAGAAAATGGGTCACAGTCCTGCCATCTATCCACAATATGCGGAATCCGAATCACGTAAAGTGAAGTGGGTATGCATTACATACATACATTACATTACATTACATTACATTACATACATACATACATACATACATACATACATACATACATACATACATACATACATACATACATACCCATGTAATGATTTATTTTACACTTCTTTCCTTCTGTATTGTATAGAGTGAATACTTAGGTCTATATTATACTATAAAATTTCTGTGTCACGAAAGTTTGATAAAATATACTAATATACTGTACATGATAAATTCTTTTACAGTGTAATATAACATGTTTGATCACATCTAGCTGTGACATAGTTCTGTGATAAAAGTTATGATCATCATCATACTTTTGATAAAATCTGTGGCTAAGAAGAAAGAAAATGGCGGACAATAGGTAAATATAGTTTATGAATACTACAAAATTTTTAATTTCACATTATGAGTCACATGAAATGTTTCATCGTCCATTACCAGTATTAAGTACTTAGTATAGGACTTTACATTCTTACACTGAAGATGTCTCAGTAGAGATTTATGGATTCTTTTTGTATCTTTTCTCCCTGTAACCAAAATACGTTTTTTTCTTTTATTTCTTCTTTAGTTCAATATAGTGGTCGCTGAACTGGGTAACGGGTAAGCAGTGCATCGAAATATGCATCCTCATGCAGAAGGGAGAGGTAAAAAGCATATCCCTCCAGCAACCACGGATGTGCGATAGGGCAATATCTTATCCGCGGGTAAGAGACGCTAACCCGAGGGTGCACTGTGCTGATGACCGCTGGTTTAATGCAATAATTATTGCTGCACTTACAGTTGCAACATACATAGAACTGTTACGGCTCAATTATTAGAACTGTGATGAAAGATATGACAAAACCTTTGACATAGTGTCATATACTCAAAATCTTACATATTTTGACCATATATATTTGATCAAAAGTTTTATCATATTCTGTGACAAAGAAATTTGATAGTGTAGAAGTCGGGATGGTACCCGCTGTAGGCGCTGTCTCAGCGAGATTGAAACTCTTCCTCATATCCTTGGCTTCTGTCCCAATAGTGAGGCTCTTCGCAACTTTCGTCACCATGCTGTCCGTTATATGCTGGCCGAGGCGCTGAAGGAAGTAAGGTTTACAGTCCATCAAGAGGTGCAGGGACTAGCCACACAAGAAAGTGTTCGGTGAATTGATATCACTGCCATTAAGAACAACTCGGCATACATTCTCGATCACACCATCAGACCTGAGACACATGCAGTTCAACAGCATGAGGTGGACAGTGAGAAGAAACGGATCTATGAACCAACAATCCCGTTCTATAAAGATAAAATATAGCCTGTCCCACAATGATGTGATAGGTCTGATGGTGGGAGCACGATGTACTATACCCTCCTTCTTTGCCAACAAATCTAAAAACCTGGGCCTAACACACAGCATTGTGAAGGAAATAGCCATAAGTGCCCTCAAAGGATCGGTTCAGATATTGAGAAATCATTTGTATGGGAGTGATAATGGAAATTTCAAGTTATCTTAATCGATGGCTGTTGATTGGTTTAGATATCAATGTCAATCAATCCGTACTATTATTTTTGTCGCGGTATATGGCATTCAAATTATTCTAACCTATCTGATGGTATTCCCCCACCCCTCGCCTTTCTCAACTGTAAATGAGCACAAACGCTACTTAGGTGTAAATTTTTCTGATATTTTGCATATTCGATTCCCTAACCGTTTCAAATGTATATCATTTTACCTTTTAGGTGTGTTTCCAAATTATATGTAATACGCTTTGTCAAATCTGGCAACCTTTTCATAAGGGAAGCTAAATTAATTTTTTATTTATAGACCTAAATGCAGTCTTCGAAAACCGAAGTGTGATAGAAGATATTGTGGTGATGAAATTCGAGATAAGAACCGTCATGGTATTATGATTGGTTATGGAGATATTAGAGGCAATACAAGTCAAATGGGATAGATATTCCCGGATATTCGCTCTACAGGAGGAGACGTTGTAATAAAAACATTCGCTGACCTCCACTCCTACCCCTTCATATTTTAAGCAATTAAAGATTTTAGCATACATTTTGCGATTAGTTTTTAATATTAAATAAGACACATTTTGTAATGACTTGGTTGCCTTTCTCATGTTCGGACATTGCATGACACTAATATGTATTTCTCAATACAGCTCAAGTAACTGATTGAGATTTTCAATATAAAGTGCCAACAGAATTGTGTCGTCAGCGTTGTGCAACACCTGATAAGAAAACCCCATGCATTATGTCCTTAAAACAAACCTAAATTACGGGCATTCTTACCGAGCTACGAGATCGCTATGTGGCAAGTAGTGGTTGGGTTTTCCAGACCTCTTTGCATAGAACGCAATGATGATGTTTAGATGATATGACAAAAACTATAAGCCCTTGATGATAAATTGTGAAGCAGTGATACTGTCAATCGTAAATAAATGAAACCCAGAGAACTAGGACAAGCCAGTATTTTTATATTTTACAATGTTCAAATACAATTTGGAGAATATCACCAGGCCCAGTAGAATATTACAAATTACTGAAGAAATTTTAGCAGGCAAATTCAGAATCTACTTTCTTAATTTAGACAAGAAAATGAAGTTTTAACTCCTTACATTTAGCAACATTTTACATTAATAATAATTAGTACGGCGTCCAATACCAATGCTGCACTACAAATCACCGATAACAAGCTGTCTGCATCACATGAGTCTTCGAATTACTCGGTCGAGATCCAGGGCGCTGCATTGTGGTTCTTCTACAACAGCGGTAACCAAAACTCGAGCTGCAATGATTATATATGCGACAGAGACCCTATGAAGTAAGGAGACGAAGCAAAGGTAGTTGGCATGAAAAGTACAACCAGTGGTGGTTGCTGTACTAACATCTTGATCAATCCCCCGGATAAAAATCTCAAGCTTTGTTGATATCAGTAATGCCACTGCTGTCATCTAGAGCCAGTGAATAATATACGATTTTTCTTGCTTCCTTTTTTAACTTTCCTCTTGAATATAATCAGGAATTTTCTAAATTCTTCTCTCGATACATGGTCGAGAAATTCTTAGTATTTTCAAAATTAAAAACTTCTTACAGACAAGTTATTTAAGCTATTTTAATCATTACTTTTTTGAGAAATTTTGTTCTATTAAAAGGCTTTAGAGCAGGAGATATTTCAAATCCCATTAGGTAGCTGACTTCCTTACATTTATTTATCTCATCTTTCTCTTCCTGGCTATGATTTAAGACATGTCCATTCCTGGCGTTTAACAGTTCGTTGGCACATAACATTGAATCAGTTTTTCTACAACATTATTATTAAATGAATAACTAATAAATAGTTACCATCATCTAAAGATTAAGAAGATTAAAATTGAGATAAAACCTAATAATTTTATCCTTCTAGGGAGAAGATCTAAAAATAGCACGTACAGAAGTAGTATAGAAACACATACTTAGTAGTAGTAGTAGTAGTAGTAGTAGTAGTAGTAGTAGTAGTAGTAGTAGTAGTAGTAGTAATAATAATAATAATAATAATAATAAATTACTCAGCGTGGAAATTAATGTTTCTATACGAGTATACTTCTAATTGAACCGTTAAGCAAAGTAAACATATTACATTTCATCCGACAGAACAACAAAAAAATTCTCCTCCTCATTCTTTACGAAACCACCTCTTACTCCTTGTAGGCACAGAGTTTGTAGAGCGACATGATACCGCCACTGCTTGCCTTTAGTACATGAATGAAACACACAGCAATGTACAGGAAACTCCTCGTACCCGTTTGAATGGCTGTGATTACGCGATGTAATCACGACACCCGCTTTGGTCACCGCTGCTCTACAATCTAATCATCCAGTATCTCTGAGATTGACATCCAACTGCAACGGTGGATGAGTGATAGAACATCGAACTTTTAAGTCAGGGGGCTCGGGCTCAAAATCCCGCTTCACTCTGAATTTATAATTTGTTTTGGGCAAGCTCCTTAGTTTAGGCAACACAGAGGTCTTATCTGTGTACTTCCGCTTCCCTGTAACATCCAAACAATTCTCCATCATCATCATCATCATCATCATCATCATCATCATCATCATCATCATCATCATCATCATCATCATCAGAGACAGGATTTTAAAGGGAAAATTTTTCATCGAAAAAGGGCAAAAAGGGAAAGTTATAGAAAAAAAGGACTTGAAAAAGGACCATATTACTCCCCAAAAAACACTTCAGCACATTCATGGATATACATGAAACACACAATCTTAGGCCTACATTTATCTCTTCACAACATAATGAAAGTGTTGTATTATATATAGTAAAAAAAAACTTCGAAAGGGACTATATTACTCCCTCACAAGGGTGCTATTTTAATTGAAAACACACTTCAGCATATTCATGATACACATAGCACACACTAGCTTATATTTATCGCTTCACAACACAAGGAAAGTGTTTTATTTGACAACATTCAACACTTCAATATGTTTCAATATGATTCTGCCTCTTTGAATGCAGAATGTCTTTATAAACAGAAAATGACCGCTCAACATCAACTGAAATGAGAGCTGAAAATTTTCTTTTTATCCTGAACTCTAAATAAGCACACTTTATTAGTTTTTCAATGACTGGAATCAGAAAAAGTACGATATTTATTTTCATTTGCTCAGGAAGTTATAGGCCTATCGGAAAAAAATATAGAAAAACTATCTAAATGCTTGCGATATTGTGTAAAAAAAATATACCAAAATAAGAGATGTTTTTAAAAAGGGTGGAAAAAGGGAATATGGACTAAAAAGGGGGGGGGGAAAGAAGTCAAAACCACATAATTTGGTCGGTGGAAGATAGTTTTGAACATCGTAATTAATTATTTCATGTTTCGTTTGATATAAAAAAGGAATTCCCTTTAAAATTTTGTCTCTAATCATCATCTGTTACGAGTGCATTGTCGATACACAGTCTGTGGTGCATTCTGGATAGTCTCAAACTAAGAGCTTCTCGGCGCTAGCGACGTCAGTCTAGGCCAGTGGTTCCCAAACTTTTTCAGCCACGGAGCCCTTTTTGAAGCAAAAGTTTCTCGTGGAGCCCAAGAAATGTTTAGTGTTTAGTTCTATCTGTATATGTTCTATGAAGCATAATACACACGATACGTATACGAAAGTATATATACATACATACATACATACATACATACATACATACATACATACATACATACATACATACATACATACATACATACATACATACATACATACAAGGAAATAATAGTAAAAAAGAACTGGAGACAATATTATTTAAAAGTACAAAATGATAATTATACGTAGTACCGGTAGTTAAGGTGTGTAAAAATGTTAGAATGTTACATTTACACCCGAATTAATGTGAAGAATGTACTGTTTCTTGCGACAGAATTTGTCAATGTCCGGTGTCACAGAAGTCAGTTGAAGACGCATATCGTCTTCTGCATCCAAACGAGCTCGATATTATGTTTTTATAGCCGTGTACTTCGAAAAGGCCGTTTCACAGAGGTATGTAGTACCAAAAGGCAGTAAGAGCAATTTAGCTTTTGATCTTAATATCGAAAGATCCTCCCCTAACTGAACCCAAAATTCGGGAAGTGGTTTGCTTTTAAATGATGCCTGACAGTGGCTGTAAGCCATGTCTATAAGGACCTCGTGTTCTGTCGCAGTGAAGGCTGCTGGTTTTGAATTCACTAACAATGGATCTACAATCCACTCATATTTCTTTCGAATCGATCCTGAGTTTCCCTTGGAAAGTATGAATTCATATTTTGAAGCAAATTATCATGGTGCTCTTTTATTATTACTATGAATGAGTTATTCATTGTTATGTTATTTTCTTCTGTAAAGTTTTAAGTCAATGAGAAACATGTCAGATCCTTATTCTAGACTCTTTCCATGTAGAACGTTATTTTTTTCTTCAGTGCGGCAATTTTGTCATTAGCATTGAATATAGTCTTCTGTTTCCCTTGTATGGATGTACTGAATTCGCTATTTTTTTTACAAAATGTGTGCTAAGTAACATAATTTGCATAACAATTCCTGATCATTCAAATAATCTGCTAGCAAACTCTTTTGGTCATTCAAAACTAAAGACAACGCTTATCAAGCGACAACCATGTGTAATAAATAATTAATAACAATGACTTGTGTATACTTCCCTATCTTCATACAGAATTTTGAGTAGCCTACACTGTAAAGGTCGTGCCTTAACAAAGTTGATAATTTAGACGACGTTGTCTAGTACATGCCTTAATAACGCTGGTATTTTTTTTCGTTGCGAGGGTGTGTCGGTGTAGTACACAATGACTATTTGTGCAGTTTTTTTTTTTAACTTTCTTGATAATTGTAACACCGCCAGCAACAGGACCTACCACGGTCTTTGCGCCATCTGTGCATCCATTAATGCAATTGTTCCATGGTATCGATGAAGGATGGATATGACAGAGAAAAATTCTCTCCGGCACCAGGACTCGAACCCGGGTTTTCAGCTCTACATGCTGACACTTTATCCACTAAGCCACACCGGATTCCAGTTCCGATGCAAGATCGAATCCGCTCAATTTAAGTTCTATCTCTCCGTTTTCCCTTTGGTGCCTACCCTCATGTACTGTGTAACAGAATATATGACAGTGGCACAATGTCCAACGCACTATGTACACAGGTGCACTCATTACGAGTGGCTAAGTGGCCGGGATCTGACAGGATGGGCGCCGTCTTGAATGACTAAGTGATTATTTACGCATATCATAATATTATTATGATGTACTTCGGTACATCATAATAATACCATGGTACCGGTATCAAGTTTTCAATGAAGACATCTATCAGGGAAAAAAAAAAATCAGAACCCCTTGTAGAGGATGGCAATGGCTTGCAGAACAAAATATCTTCATGAAAAGAATCTGAAAATTCGTACTGCACAAACGTCATTACCACAGCTAATCCGGCAACGTCCGTGGATTCGTCAAGTTGTAGCAAAAATTGCGTTTCTTTGATACAGGAAATTATGATATTTTTAGCATTATTTGAAAGATCCTGGATCCCATTATGCACAATGTTATTTGATAAGGGCATATTAGAGACCAACTTTGCAATTCTTTCGTCCACTATGCACTTCACTGCCTTCACTAATAGTGGTTTTATAAGAATTCCGGCAAAGGTGTGAGGTTTACCAGCAAGACCCAGATCATGTCTAACCATATACGACGTTCCAGTGCTTTATAGTTATTTGTCTTTACATGAGATAAAATTTTTGTCTGAACTGCATGGAGTTCGTCACATTTTCTTTTGACGTAGTCTGCAGTTTCATTTGTGAAGTCAAGATGAGTTTCGAAATGCTGCCTCAGCTTGGTAGGGAGCATAGAATGCAGTTTTATTTGTGAAGTCAGGATGAGTTTCGAAATGCTGTCTAAGCTTGGCAGGGAGCACAGAATTCAGTTTTATTTGTGATGTCAGGATGAGTTTCGAAATGCTGCCTAAGCTTGGCAGGGAGCATAGAATGCAGTTTTATTTGTGATGTCAGGATGAGTTTCGAAATGCTGCCTAAGCTTGGCAGGGAGCATAGAATGCAGTTTTCTTTGTGAAGTCAGGATGAATTTCGAAATGCTGTCTAAGCTTGGCAGGGAGCATAAAATGCAGTTTTATTTGTGAAGTCAGGATGAGTTTCGAAATGCTGCCTAAGCTTGGCAGGGAGCATAGAATGCAGTTTTATTTGTGAAGTCAGGATGAGTTTCGAAATGCTGCCTAAGCTTGGCAGGGAGCATAAAATGCAGTTTTATTTGTGAAGTCGGAATGAGTTTCGAAATGCTGCCTAAGCTTGGCAGGGAGCATAGAATGCAGTTTTATTTGTGAAGTCAGGATGAGTTTCGAAATGCTGCCTAAGCTTGGCAGGGAGCATAGAATGCAGTTTTATTTGTGAAGTCGGAATGAGTTTCGAAATGCTGCCTAAGCTTGGCAGGGAGCATAGAATGCAGTTTTATTTGTGAAGTCAGGATGAGTTTCGAAATGCTACCTAAGCTTGGTAGGGAGCATAGAATGCAGTTTTATTTGTGAAGTCGGAATGAGTTTCGAAATGCTGCCTAAGCTTGGCAGGGAGCATAGAATGCAGTTTTATTTGTGAAGTCAGGATGAGTTTCGAAATGCTGCCTAAGCTTGGCAGGGAGCATAGAATGCAGTTTTATTTGTGAAGTCGGAATGAGTTTCGAAATGCTGCCTAAGCTTGGCAGGGAGCATAGAAATATTGGGCAAAACTTTGTTACATACCACACACTGTGGATGACGTCCATCAGCAAACTTAGTGAATCCCATCTCCAAATATGAATCACAATATTTTCGTTTTTACTTCCTTTTCTGTACCTCTACACTAGGCATCGTAAATTCTGAAGCATGATCATGTGTAGCATATTCTGAACTCAATCTCAAAGAACTCGCACTATCTTCTTCGAAAGTAAGGTTACAGCTGTTGTTATCCTCCTTTGACTGAGCACTGGTTGATGACTAAGGAGCGGATTCCTATGTAATTAAATATTTTTCTTGCGTGTGATAAAACACAATTAAGAAATTTAAAAATTCCGAATGTCAAGTTTCAAGTTTAAAACCCGAATTTTATTTCACATAAAAGCACATATTTTCACAAAAAAATTATGTAAATACATATATTCAGGAAATCTATTATAAACACATAAATATTGGAGTTTTTTTACTTAAATAATTTTTTACAGGAACATTTAAATATTTTAAAACTAAATCAATTAATCAATTATATCACTCAGAAATATGTTATCTTTTTTAAGAATTCTTGGTTGCTTCCTGTTTCTATGGGCTGTGTGGTGTATCCGTGATCCATTTTTGTAATAGTATCGCCTCAGGTTCTGAGAACTGCTAGATAGCATATCAAGTGTTATTATATGAGAATAAATTAACATGGACAAGAAGGAGAGATTTTGCAAAACATAATTAGGAATGTTTATTGTTTCTGAAAATGATTTCATTCCCGCTTTGTTTGTGAAACACAACGGATAAGAGCTCCGGTATAAACATTATTTAATTTAAACAAATCTCTCGCCTCTCGCTCATGCCTATGAAGTGAGGAAATACATCTTGTGATTCCTCGTTATCGGACCATAAGCATAAGCTGCGTAGTGTAGACGTGGTGGCGTCGCTATAGGAAGCTCCGACATTGTCAGTCAGTAGCCAGAAACATGTTTTTACCTTAAGACGTGTATATATATTAGCCTCTTAAGATGCCTAAAATCAAATCGAGTTTAAGATCGTGTCTACAGTAATATGTAGATGAATTTAAAAACATTTTTACTACCGACGGAAAAGTGTTATTTTGCCAACCATGTGGTAAATCAGTAAGTGCAAATCAGAGCTCTCAGGTAACGCAAACAATGTCTGGAAACAAGCACATTGCCGCTGCTTCACGTGTGCATTCACGGCAAAACAGTGGATATAAAAAAAATGTGTAAAGTTGCTCAAGTATTGGAGGGTGTGCCTGTAGGTGAAATTGACGGTGTAGGTGTTTGTGACATTCCTCTTTTTAAATATGCTCGTCTGACGTCCTATGATGTGGAAAGATCGTTTTCACAGTATAAGTCGTTGTTCAGAGATAATGGGCATGCATTTGTGATAGAGAATTTGGAAATGACCTTTCTTGTTCACTGCAATTCTCGGACAACTACTAGCAACTGATACTCAAGTGTGATTGGTGAGTACCTAGTAAATTTTTTTTTTCAAGCTAAGTAAGGTATTTTGTCATATTTAAAAAAATATATATTTTTTTTTATTTTAGCAAATATTTTCGTACTTTTTAGCACATAAAAATAATTATATTTAAATTTTTAGCACATAAAAATCCTCTCCCTACTGATGACTATAGTAGATCTATTATTGCTGCTTCTATCTAGCAAGAAGAAATCAAACTACTTTCTGAGAAAGCATTTTTCGCTTGATGGAAGTAGCTTACGTTTTTCGCACTAGAGACTAGATGGAAGCAGAAATTTTTGCCATCCGCGGTCGGAGCCCCCGAGACTTACTTGCGGAGCCCCAAGGGCTCCGCGGAGCACACTTTGGGAACCGCTGGTCTAGGCGAATACTGGAACGTTAAGGACTCTACCGTTATACAAAAGAGAGCAAAAGATTTATTTTATGTTCTTCAAAAATATGCCTGATCAGCGACTTCGATATTAGTCTAATGTATTCTGTACAAAATATGAAGAATTGGAAAAAAAGAGGAGGAAAATAAAGGAGAGAACAATAAACAGAAAAGTTAGGAAATTAAGATCAGAGGAACGATAAAAAACAGGAGATGCAGGATAAGAGAACGCACAATATTAAATTTATAAGAGAAAGTGAGCAAGTGTATGAAAGACTAAACAGAGGAACAAAAATAAGAAAAGGGAATATAAAAAGACAGACGAGGAGGTGGAAGAGGAGGAGGAATGCAATAGGAAATTGTTCAAAAAGAGTAAATAGCATGAATATAAGGAGAAGAAGAAGATGATGATGATGGTGAATAGTAGAGGTCTTTTCAATACAGGAAATTTCCCTCGTAACGCCATTCGATCCTAAGAAGTTACAAGTGGAGGGTTAGTGGGTGTACCGGAGAAATCCTGGAGGTCATATCATCGAAATGAAATTGTGATAGATTACTGAACGGGTTATACAATGTAAAATGACTCGTTGCAACCTGTAACGTAATTTAAACATTTTACTGCGACCCCTGGGGCTCCCAGAAATTTTGGAACAGTTTTGAACACACAGACTCGTGTTCCTGCAGCACAGGGATATTATTTACTGACTAGACATTTCATAATGCAGCAGTAAAAGTAAGGAAATGCTAGGTTTGAACCAAGCCCTGAGCAATAAACTCTGCATTCGATTTGTGGTCGCATGTGTGTGTTATCAGGCAGTACATCTCACTTGATGTTGTGTGTCAGAGGAAAAACAATTATGCATCTGAAGTCTGACTAGCGTAATATGTAGCTAGTCGGCGAATTATGCAATGGAGGGGGAAAGGAACTGGCCACCCTACCCCATTATCTCCTGGCCTAGTTGCCTCATAAATGGTGCCTTGTTGGTATTACTTGCGAGGTTCAGACCTGTCTTTGGACAGATGACTAAATAATAACTCGACAAATCACCGAAAGTGTGTTGAATTTAAAATTCCGATATATTTTTGGTATACTTTTAGGGATTAAAAGAGTTTACAAAGTGACTATTGTTGTATGAGGTTGCTACGTAGATATTAAGGGTGTATATTGGTCTATCCTAAGGAGCTCAATGAAATGTAAGTCATACAAAAGGCAACATGACACATCCTCAAGGAACTTCTAGTTCAGAAAAGATCAAAACAGGCAAATTGAGATCCTCTAAAGAGACATCCGCATGTGGAAGAAATCTTAAATTTCTTAAGTTCTACACAACTAAAACCGATGCCTTGTAAAGAGACTTTAATACTATAAAAGAGACTTTAAATTCCAAAAATAGAATCGATTACCAAACAAATGACCACCCTATGGAAAGATTTCTGCATAAAGAGAAGACCATGAAAGCAAAACAAATATCCCACACACGACAAATCAACACCATCTGACAGGAACCGGCGTAGCGTAGTTGGCTAAGGCGCTTGCCTGCCGATCCGGAGTTGCGCTCGCGCGTGGGTTCGATCCCCGCTTGGACTGATTGCCCTGTTTTGCCCAATCGTAAGGCGAATGTCAGATGACCTATGGCGAATTCTCGGCCTCATCTCGCCAAATACATATTGCTACCACCAATTCCATCTACGCTAAATAACCAAACAAAAATAATATATAATTAACAAAGCATAGGTTAAGGGTGTTTGAGAATAAGGTTCTTAGGAAAATATTTGGGGCTAAGAGGGATGACGTTACAGGAGAATGGAGAAAGTTACACAACATAGAACTGCACGCATTGTATTCTTCACCTCACATAACTAGGAACATTAAATCCAGACGTTTGAGATTGGCAGGGCATGTAGCACGTATGGGCGAATCCAGAAATGCATATAGAGTGTTTATTGGGAGGCCGGAGGGAAAAAGACCTTTAGGGAGGCCGAGACGTAGATGGGAAGATAATATTAAAATGGATTTGAGGGAAGTGGGATATGATGATAGAGAATGGATTAATCTAGCTCAGGATAGGGACCGATGGCGGGCTTATGTGAGGGCGGCAACGAACCTCCGGGTTCCTTAAAGGCCAGTAAGTAAGTAATGTTAACAAAAGCGGTGATAGAAATAATTTTTTTTCAACCGTTGGAAGATAATTGTGTAGACCAATTTACCGACAGCCTCCTATGGCATCCGAAAGCTTTACAGTTTTGTCTATCCCTGGATATAGTGCATAGGCCTAATATTTAATGGTTCAATACAGAACATGTGGCCAAACACAATGACACATACGACAAGTCGATGCCCTTTAAAGAGACTTCCACATTTAGAATTGACCGTAAGTGGCTGAACATAAATTTTACACAATCTTCAAAGATTTGTGTCTATGAAGAAGATCAGAAGAGGCCAAATTTAAGTGTGATGTAGAAAATCTGAAGCTCTCTCAAGAGAATGTTGCACGTAAGAGAGGCTACAAAACTTCAAAACAAATCTCACACTATGAAGAGACTTCCATGAAAAGATTGTAAAAGACCTAACACTAATCGCACATAAGACAACTCCGCATTCTTTGAAGAAACTTTCTTCTTTCAGAAAATTCCATAACAAACCTAATATTCATTGGACACAACAGGTTCTCTAAAGAGACCTCTAGCTGTGAAAGAGTGAAAAGAAACAAGAAAAATGTGTCATACAAGGAATCTCGATGCCTTTGAAGAGACATCTGGACATAAAGGTCAAATCTGAGTTATATAAGAGAATTTGTCATCCCATGAAGTAGACTTCGGATATGAACCATCTATTTTCATCTTTTCATCTTTTTTTATTTAACGACGCTCGCAACTGCCGAGGTTATATCAGCGTCGCCGGTGTGCCGGAATTTTGTCCAGTAGGAATTCTTTTACATGCCACTAAATCTAGGCACATGAACCTGTCGCATTTAAGCATACTTAAATGCCATCGACCTGGGCCGGGATCGAACCCTCAACCTCGGGCATAGAAGACCAGCGCTATACCATCTGCGCCACACAGGGCGACCCTTCGGATATGAAAGGAATCGAAACAAATCATGAAGCTTTAGTTCCTAACAATACATCAATGTCAATGATGATTGCTTACTGAAATTTGTAACATTAGTGAGGAATTTAGTAGTTATTTTGAACGACTTTTAGAGAAAATGATCACATTGCCAATTCCATAAAAATGTGTCAATTTCTTATTACAGAATAACTGAAACAGTCATGTGGAATTGAAAGAACATATTACATCTATATAATTTCCGTCAACATAGATTCTTCAAATGCCAAAGTCTACCTTTAAATTGCATCTTCATACTTCATTTAATAACAGGACCATGTGTAATCAAGTTTCTAGAACAATTTCCTACCAATTTTTCGCAGATATTGCTTCTCCGTATTTAGGTTACAACACCGCCAATGGTCGCTTCCAAGAAGCTCCAAGGTCCTAGTCCTCATTGCATATTATTATACTGTTTCTTCAGAACTTCAAAATTAGAACATGAAACAAGATACAGTAAATTATGCAAAATATACAACTTCTAGTGAATATAACCCAAGTCGATGTGGTAAAGGTGTCACCAGTGATTATTTAGCAGAATTAATAAACAATCGCGGTAGCAGATTTTTCATCTGAATCAAGTTTTATCACTTACATAATTTGCATCGTGGTTCAAGCTATAATGTTTTCAGATACAAAGGTAAGGTTCCTGCATCCGACTTCCATCATGGAAGTAAAGGTTAATCTGCTGCTCATTAAGACCGGAGTGTATTTCGCTTATTATTTTCATCTTTAGCTGTTGTCAGTAGTGCTGTCAATCGATCAAAATATTTAACCGATTAACTATTTGAATTTAATCGATTAATCTATCGATTAATCGAGTTTTTATCGAGTTGAAAAAATGTTTTAATATACTGCAATACGCAATTATAGTTAGATTTAACTTGTGTTCGGTGTTAAGCATATGTATTAAATGTTGTATATCTGTATATATTGTATCGTTATATTACAAAACAACTATTTTAATTAGTAACATATTTATTATGAGGCCTATAATTTATTGTGTCAATTTCTATGGGAATTTTTGAGACAAACGTAAATAACAAGAAAGTATGAAGACTCACCTAGTTAATACTGCTTCATCCATGATTTTAAACTTGTGATTGCATTCACATGCTCTGAATTAAGTGCCGCTCTGTGTTTAGTAACAATTTTTCCTGCATCACTAAACATGAAAAAACTTTTTTTCTGTCAAGCACTTCTCCACGATCGTTCAATTTAAATCCCAACGTTTCACCGAGTTCACCTCTCAAATTCTCATATGACATAATGGAGTTTACACTTTTCACAGACCACAGAAAATTGATTTTTTTTTCTTTATCAAACTAAACACACAACCGTCATAAACAAACTCAGTACAGAAACTGCAAGCACCTGCAAAAGTACAGCGGTCGAAACAGAAGACTGGCCCCTATTGTAATCCGAATTCCCAGATTTTAGAAAAAGAAGAAGATAGTTACCCTCTCACTTGCACAAAGTGTAGACGTGGCCATTTTATAAGGAATGAGAGGGACGAATCCCAGAAAAGGATGTATTTCATATGCTAGGAAGATGAGCTGACAACAGGTGGAAGTTTTCTTGGAAAACCATAAAACTTAATAAGGGTTTCACATTGTGTTATGTTAAATGTTATGTTTTATTTAACGAAGCTCGCAACTGCAGAGGTTATATCAGAGTCGCCGGATGTGCCGGAATTTTGTCCCGCAGGAGTTCTTTTACATTCCAGTAAATCTACTGACATGAGCCTGTCGCATTTAAGCACACTTATCATTTTATTTAGGTAGGTTATTTTACGACGCTGTATCAACATCTTATTTAGCGTCTGAATGAGATGAAGGTGATAATGTCGGTGAAATGAGTCCGGGGTCCAGCACCGAAAGTTACCCAGTATTTGCTCAAGTTGGGTTGAGGGAAAACCCCGAAAAAACCTCAACCAGGTAACTTGCCCCGAACGGGATTCGAACCCGGGCCACCTGGTTTCGCGGCCAGACGCGCTAACCGTTACTCCACATCATTATTATTATCGTTATTATTTCTATTATTATTATTATTATTATTATTATTATTATTATTTTATTACTATTGCTATAATTTTTTTTATTATTAATATTCCAGTGTTTTTTGTATGGCAGTTATTTATATTAGCTATTCATTTTTATGCTGGTTGAGTGGAAGAGATGGCCTTATGGTCTTAACTTTTCCAATGAAAATAAATGAATTAAACTGTATAAAATATCATCATAGATCAGCCTTTATCACTATAATGCATTGTAAACAGTCTATGAGTTCTAATTTTGAATCACGAATGAAACGTCAACTTCAACACACGCAAGGTGCTGTGGAACGCGTCAAATATGATGTTACGTCAATATACTCTATGAACAGCTAACCTTATCTCCGTACATCCTGGGACAAAAAACGATCCCTATTAATGACATTACTTACGGTTCACTCTGTATGAGTCACTTATATGGTGCACAAACGATAAAATGATTGTTAAAAGTTCGCTTAACAGTTGTCAACTTTAATTGGTGATCGATGGCCAATTAAGTTAGTTAACAATAGTTAATTACTCTGAAAGAGTACAAGATGACAGAAACATACGGCAATGATTATTTTGAAGATGAAATGCTGTATTTAGATTATTTAAATCGACATACAGTATAGGTCGACGTGATTAACTAAAACTAGGACATCCAAAGAAACAGACTCCCTTTATACCTTGTTTGTATAATCATTGTAGCCTATTGTTAGTAATACGGTTAGAATTGCTTTTATTTTCACTGAAACTTTCTCTTAAAATGTTATTTTAGAATTTTCCAATCGTCACATGTAGAAGCGTTACCTAAGCAGCTGATATCTACTTGTACATATATGTCTTGCACTATGTCACCGAATTGGTGCGTAAATAAAATAATATTATTTTATTAAAACACACTGATTCATTTATACTTCAATATCTTTCATTAAAAGAATATGAATTTCTTTTCCGTTAGGCATGGCGACGTTTGAATTGGAACACCCGAAGAGTTTGTAATATATAAGTATTACAAACTCTTTGGGAACACCCTACTTTACAGAAATACACAGTCACTGTTGCTACCTGCTTCGAGCACAACTACCTTCCTTGCAACCCCTCCACAGCTTACAGCTGTCCCTGTAAGAGAGCTCAGCTGATCCGTGAACATAACCCGACTACTCCGTAAAATGTAATATAACAGTTTAGTGTAACCAATAATATTACTCGTATTTTTACGTTACAGAAAATTAAATTATTAGATATAGTTGAAAAATTTTAGTTAGCTCGAATGACATGAAGTTCGGGGCAGAAGAACTTGTCACAATATGATAGACCAAATGCGAAGACTAAGAGGAAGACAGAATATATTAAAGAATAGAGAATGATGGGTTTGCAATGTAAGACCTGCTCGGTGCACCATACAAACAGTCTTAATACCTGTAAATGCAAATCAACTTTACAGGGAGTTATACCTGAAATCTTGATTTGCATAATACACGTCACTGTTCGTTAACAGAAAACCACAATTTAAGTCACACGGAGTCAGTGTGCACTCGAAGTTGGTTGCTTGACGGTTGTCAGCCCACTTTGAGGTCTGTGGATATAGAGGGAAGAATTGGATCGGTGTCGGTTAGAGTTCCCGGGTAGCTCAGTGGTAGAGCGTTGGTACGTTAAACCAAAGGTCCCGGGTTCGATACCCGGCTCCGGAACAATTTTTCCCTCGAAATTATTCAATACCTGTAAACTTTAGTAAGTCTGTATGAAATGACTGAAATTAATCGAGATGTATACACACGATCATTAATGCAATAGCTTAGAATTCGATTTGTGTTCATATTATATTAACGTAGGAATGTTAAGTTAATCGTTATTATAAATTGAAATATAACTTTGAAGTTGTCTATATTTAAAGTGTTTTGTTTTTTCGATTTTTTGTTTTTTTTTTTTTTTTGTTTTTTGAATTTATTATTTAGATTTTTTTAAAGTTATTTCAAATTTTAATATTTTCCGCTCATTTTTCCTTAGTGTTTTCATTTTTGGGAGAAAAATCTGGGGTTTTTAGATGTATTTTTCTTGAAAAAAACAAAACCAGTAATTTTAGATATTTACATCGAAATTCATTTCGTCTGAAGTTTGCTTCAATTCAGTACTTATACATTTTAGAAACATTTTAATCAGACTGTCGTTGACCTCCATTTTTTCTTTTCAAATTATTACTAACTACTGTACTCACCTGTTGACAGTTGGGTATACGTCATGGTTATGGTTCAATTTGCTAACATTTAAAATCTCATTTTTATCACTTATTGTTGGTATCTTGCATTTACACTTATTATTTACACACTTCCAAGTCTTCAGTCCATTCTTTCCTGTATAATACAAACAGAACTTACATCCATTTATCACTAAAAGCACTTTCCCGTTTTGACTTCACATCTCGGACACTGCATCACACTCGGACTGTTCCATGGCACACACAGATTGAGTTGTTGAGTTGAGTTCGAGTTATTTTTCGACGCTCTATCAGTTGTACCAACCGATATTAGCGTCCGTATGACGTACATAGATAAGTATTTATCCATGTGATGTATAATGACATTAGGAAAAGAAGCGTTGATGGTTAAAAGTCTGAAGTCATGGATTCCTTATAATTTCATTTTGCAACATATTATAATAAATTATGTCTCAAAGCTTTAGCTATGAACAATTCCTTAGAATGTAGTAATGCTCGGGTATTCCACGGCCCGATGCCGAATTTCGTATATATCACACAGATTGTGTATGCAAAAATTGAGAGACAGTCGAAGTTCAGAATAAGACTTCTTATAATTTCGATATATTATCGATTTCAAGTGCAATGCTGCCAATGTTCCATTGTTGCTTACCGACATATTATTTTTGTAGGAATTGGCAAACCACTTGCGATACAAATTTATTGGACTTTCCGTGGACTTCTTTGTCTCACAAGTTATCAATCTCACAAAATTTCTAAGAGTATGTAAACACTGTGATAGAAAGTATGGTAAATACGTTATTATAGAATCGAGGAAAATTTAGAAAAAAAAATGAGACGAAGCCGTCCTTTAAATCAAATTGAACTATTACAATTAATTATAGTATTGAAGATGAATTTCTTCGTAAGTAAATAAATCACCGTTTCTTTTAATTTGTTATTTTTACTTGATTAAACGATGTGCATCAATTATTGGGTTACTTAACATCGATGAAAAATTCATTGTTAAGCCTCTAGCATCTATTAGTGTTTTGTGGTTGTGCTAACTGATGGCATTAAATGTCAAAAATGTGACATTGAAACTTGCATTCTGATTTCTACCCAGTGACAGTTCTAATATATTATATTTTGAAGATCGGTTAATTAATAACCGGCAAACTCGCAATGACACTCACATTCGTATAAATTTCAAGATCCTAGACATCCAGGAAAACTTTTCTTCCTCAAGAAAAATTCCTTTAGAACCGAACCCAGGACCTCCAAATCTAAAAGCCAGACTGCTGACCACCATACCACGAAGGCAGTCAAAATTACTACTGTAAAAAACATTTTTACACGATCGTGTTTTTGTTGTAGCCTATTTACAGTTATTGTTGTTAGGCCTTGAAAGTTAGAATTCCTACACAGAAACTTGTTGCTACGGAAACCATTCTTGATAACATAAAACTATACTGAAATAGACTCATTACAGTGCACTTATTGTTACTTAGTTACCATTACAGTGTAGTTTTTCGAAGGCTTTGGAATAATATTGCTCTAAATTTTCAAATCAAAATACAATTTATTTGCAATTTTAAAAATATGATCGTGCAATAAATATTGTGCAATAAAAGTTTGCGAAATACATTACAAAATCTCGGAAATTGAAAAACGAGCCCAGTTCTGCTAGTTTTTCAATCTTTTCCTCGATTCTGTGACAAGCACTTCCCAACCTTGCATCGTAATAGGATTGCATGTCGTTTCCAGGACAATATTTAACTTCTTTTGTTTCGTGTAATGTTACTCTAATAGTAATTTATTCAATTAAATTTAGAGCTGGAATATATATATATATATATATATATATATATATATATATATATATATATATATGTATATATATATATTTGGCTTTCATTTCAAAACTTTCCAGTCTAAATAACCGATTATTTAAAATTTAATTCAATTTAAATAAGAAATACGTCAATTTAAATATTGAGGGGAAAGTCTGAAACCAGGCTTAATTACAGCTTAGGTTTCACTTCCACCTCCCCCACTTTGAAATTTCAAATGGCACCCTATATTTTTATACTTAAATATGAAAGAGTATTCAATTGTTTATACACCTCATTAATTTGTTTTCGCATCTTTTGTTTTCTATCGTCGCTTGGCAATCTGGATTGTTGTTATTGTTGATTATAACTGAAGGGAATAAAGCTATAAAAACTTACTGAGCATATCATGTAATAGTTGTGTTTGTGTATTAAATTATTTTAAAATGGTGCATACCCTTCAAGAGAGAACATAAAATCATCCTTATTGATTAAATTTAGAAAATTATACGAAATAAGTTATGTTTTCATCCCACAATCAACTGATAATAACAAAAATACAGGTTGCCAGTTCAATGTGGTGGAGGCTAGAGGGTGGGGCCTGAAATTTAAAATGCAATTAAGCCCGGTTTCAGAGATCCTCCTCAATATCTAAATTGACGTTTTTTTTTTTTGTTTAAATTGAATTCAAATTAAATAATTAGTTATTTAGACTGGGAAGTTTTGAAATGAAAGTCCTAACAAGTTTCCCCTTCGTTATTATTTTACTTAACACACTAGTTCGTAAATCAAAATTACAGCATTGTTCTTTTCTTGTGTTCGTATAACATCCAGGCGAAGTGTGGTATTGCTAACTTATGAGGCATATATGCAACACCGATAAGTACAAGAAGAGAACACGATCGTGCAAAATGTATATTTTTGACACAGACTTTCAACTGTTTCCACTCTTTGCCAATTATTTTTCACCAGAGGTCACATGGCAGAAAACGCAACCGATCAATAAAGCGGTTAAAAGAAAGTTAGGTCTGCTTAAAAAAATTATTGTTTTCGGTTAATTTTTTATTTTAGTGGGTTATTTTACGACGCTTTATCAACAGTTTAGGTTATTTAGCGTCTGAATGAGATGAAGGTGATAATGCCGGTGAAATGAGTCCGGGGTCCAGCACCGAAAGTTACCCAGCATTTGCTCATCTTTTTTTGGTTAAGAATCGGACACATATTAAATAAATTGCTACAAGAATTAATTGGTAACTAGGTATGTGAAAGAATTAAGGACCAAATTTAATTATAAAAGATCATGAGGCTTCCAAGTTTGAACTGAGGACCTCTCGGTCTTCAATTCAATGCTCGTCTGCTTTTAATGTGATGAAATTTGGCTTTTACAATGAGGGGGTAAATATAACAGTGGAGAGGTCGGGGAAATAGTTTCTAGCCCATATCAGCACTGACGAACGGCAGACTAAAAAATAGTGAAAAATAGTGTTCGGCACACATGTTAAGGCTGGTCCACAATAAACCGGGAACGGAAACAACAATGAGAACGCAAAATTGTTAAAGTATATTTATCTAACTGTGAGCGTTCACAATTAATGAGAAGCTTACCGGAGCCCGGAAACGAGAACGTGAAGGTTGGCGAACTTTAAACTTTACTGTTGTCGTTTCCGATCAGAGCCTACTAGATTCGTTCTGTTGGGATCAGAAAGCTATTTGGTGGTCGTATATTTTGTAGCAAGAAGACTATGACATAATTTATTCCTAATTTATTGCTTGTAACTAAATTCAGTAGAATCACTTTCCACAGACCTATGTATATGTGACCAGACTACCATGTGAATTGAATTCTTAAATATTCCGTGCCATCAATTTTTAACTTGATGGCTTGTACTCATAAGAGAATGACATTGGTCAATTATACACAAATAATATCAGAATACTGTACGTAATATCGACTTTACATATCGTTATTGACATACATATCGATATCCATAGCCGTTTTCCGTTCTCGGCTTATTGTGAATAAAAAATCTTTACGTTCACGTCCTCCGCTTCCCGTTCTCGTTCTGCTTCTCGTTCACGGATTATTGTGGACGAGCCTTTCAAATTATTTTATTTTGTTCCTAGGGTTTGCTCTACTCGGCCTGCACCCTTGTTACGTAAACATCATTATTCGCAACATACAATACAATTTTGAACACTTGTATCATAAATAACTATTCCTTACTTAATACCTATTTATGTGCAGAAAATATTCAAAGGCAACGAGATAAAATGCGTATCGTGAAGCAATTACTGAACACGAATGGAATATGGCAGAATTTCGAAATACACACATCAAAAAAAGTTTTGCATCATCTGAAGAAGTGGTATTTACGCTCCAGTTCAAGCAATATCCACAAAAACATTTGAAAGCTATCCTTCTAACTGTCTGAAAAACATAAACAAGTCTACCCTAGAAACCGATTGAAAAAGTAAACAGATGTAAAGAAGTGCAAGAAATATCATCTCTCAACGAATAGTTCAGGGTGAAACAGTTTTATTTCATTCTAAGGAGTTGAACAATGGCAAGGCGGTCAATTACGAACTTCAACCGTGTGAGGATTGTTTCTCTATGTCAGGAAGGACTGTCTTCAAGGCAAGTAGCGAGGCGCTCAGGATTGAACCAGAGTGATGTGGTACGAACCTGGAATCGCTTCCGAAACACAGGTAATGTCAACAACATGCCTCGTAGTGGTCGTCCATGGGCAACAACAGAATGTGACGACCGATATCTGCGAATTATTGCCATGAGAAACGCTGAGAATCTGCTGGCATGATTAATAATGACTTTCAAACTATGACAGAGAGACGCGTATCCAATCAGACTGTACGAAGCCGATTACATAATAGCAGACTGCACTCCAGACGTCCATGGCGAGGCCCAACTCTTACACCTAGGCACCATGGACAACGTTACACCTGGGCAAGAAATCATCATCAATGTACTGTACAAAATTGGCACAAAGTTCTATTCACGGACGAATTCCGAATATGCCTTGTACCAGATGATCATCGCCATCGTGTGTGGAGAGAATCAGGCAATGCTACGTAACTCAGACACCCCTACAATCGAATGCAGAAAGGTGGCGGGTCAGTGATGTTTTGGGGTGGCATTATGTGAGATCGCCGGACACAATTGGTATCGATCCAAGGAATGCCATAGTAGCACCGTTTAATCAGCACTTCGGAGAAGGATTCATGTTTATGGACGATAACACCAGAGTCCACCGAGCGGCTGTCATCAATGACTTCCATGATCGTGAAGAAATTGCCAGGCTTGAATGGCCCGCATGTTCTCCAGACACGAATGCAATTGAGCATGTTTGGAATCAACTAAAGAGATACATTCACTCCCCACGCAATCTTGAAGACCTATGCAGATTTGCTGTTGAAGAATGGGCAGAATGATAAATGTGCTGGTAGACAGAATGCCAGAAGAATCCAAGCATTAATCAATGCAAGAGGAAGCACCACACTCTATTGAAATTTCTAGGATAGAGATTTGGTACTCCAGCCAATACTCTATTTTCATTTTTCCATCCACACCATTGTTATAATTTTGTCAACTGTTAAAAATAAATACATTTTCATTCTTTACTTTTTCTTGGTCTTGTTTTTTATTGAAGGTCTGGTTGACAGGTGATGCAAATTTTTTTTTGACGTGTGTATATTAATTAAATTTGCCCCACAGTCGATTTCTCCGTCACAAATTTCGCAAGATCTGATCGGAATTGATGCTTCAGTTAAATCTGTTAAAGCTGGATCTTCAAGTTACATTATGTATACCACAAAGCTAAGTAATAAACCAACTAAAAATTAGGCGTAAAACTACTGTATATATCCGAATGCAAGAACTGATGTTGTGAGGTCGAAGGCCAGCTACCTTGCTTGATTAATATATGAGCGAAAAAAAATGTGATACAAATTCCGTAGGTCAGAGCGCGATACGTACAAACAGGTACAAACTTTATTAAAGCATGTTTAAAAATTGACTTGACAAATGTGAGCGAAGTTACGGTTCGAGAAGTAGTATACAGTGTATGAAAAGTGCTATACCGACCTTAACAAGTAACACACAAAATACGGGGGCACAAAACATATACATTCTAAAACAACAATATAAACAGTAAAGTAGGGCACAATTTAAGCGCTGCAGACTTGGTTGTTAGCGATTACTCGAGACTTTCAGAGTGTACTTGAAGATTGTTGAAGCCAATATTTCCAGTGAAGGTAAACGTTGACTCAGGTTCACCACGCTGAGATGCTGTGCAACCACTGGCAAGAAAGACTCATGTCATGTTCAAGATTTAGAGTTCCAAAACGTAATTCATTTAATTATTTAACATCAACCTTGACGTTAAAAAATATTGAGACGAAGCGGTGATAGCTGGTAATAGAAAAATGTTGATAACGAGTTTATAGGAAGCCTGTAAGCTTTTGTAAGAAATCTGATACACAGAAGGTTTTCTACTGCCACCTATCCTATTTTGAAAAATGAGGTATTAATATGAAAATTCAAAATTTTAATATAGCTGTCAGAATAATTGTTCATTAAAGTTTCATTCAAGATTAAAATAATAAAATTCTGAGTAGAACAATATTTTTGTATGACTGTGCGTTGTGGATCATTAGGCCTAGTTTATAAGAAGAACATCGACGTAACAGAGATGAAATGATTTTTTTTAGAAGGGGTATAGGCCTACTTTATTCGACCACAAAATAAAAAATCAGGAAATTTTACACAAGCTTTGAGTAATAATAATAATAATAATAATAATAATAATAATAATAATAATAATAATAATAATAATAATGCTTATTGCAAGAAAAATGCAATGAAAACAAATCGTAAATTAACCAAATTCCACCACTCCTCTGGAAGAGAGTGTTCTCGTGGTCAGGGGAGGATTCGATACATAATAAATTTACATGAACAAATTACAATAGAATAACATATAAAAATTAATAATTACTCATAACCAATTGCTTACATAAATTCTTAAATTTCAAAATGTTGGAGTTAAAGACATGTAGGTATTTCTTTATTAATTTGTTATAAATTCAAAGGCCCATATTAGTTCTCGTTGAACACTTGAATTCAAACAATTGTTTTGTATCCCTGCCTTTGGTTTTGTGTTTGTGAATATATGGTCGGAAATATATGTGATTTTAATGTATAAAATTTAATAATGCATTGGTATAAATTTGATGTATAGTGTATTTAAAAAGTCAGTTCAAATATTAAATCGCTGTAAATATTATAATATTTGAGATAGGGGGAAAAAAAACAGTGTTGAGCAAACAACGGGGTTTACAAGACATTGGGAAGATGTCCGCCGTTCTCTTGTTCAACGTACAACATTCGTCTGCGACACTATGCACAGCATTTTGCAGATAATGTCTTGGAAAATTGGTAATTTCTTGCGAGATGGCATCTTTCAGTTGCAGCAGGGTTGTTGGATGTGTCAGGAAAACTCGTTCTTTAAGGTAACCACAAAACCAAAAGTCGGCCAGATTGAAATCTGGACATCGCGGAGGCCACATTGTTTAAGACACGTTTTATTCTTCTCCATATCTACATATCAAATGCTTCTAGTCGCTTCTCTTCACGTCGTCGTAATGTCCATGTTTCTGCACCTATATATTACTACACTCCATACAAAGGACTTTACTAGTTTCTTTCTTATTTCTTTTTCCAGAGGTCCAAAGAACATGTTTTTTTTTTTCTATTAAAAGCCTCCTTGACAAGTAATATATACAATTCTTGTAATTTGTTACAAAGGTAGTTGAGTTTGTTGTTTCATTTCAGATATTTATAAATAATGAATCCTAAATATTAGATTTAACCTCTGAAGAATAATTTATAATTGGACGATTACAGCAAATTGCAGAACAACCAGAATTGTATACAATATGGACAGGTCCAGGATATCGCTGCGAATTCTTCGTTACTTTCCTCGTGGGACAAGATGTTTGGGAAGACCACGCAATATATGGAAGGAGATGGCAAAGGGTCGCTAGGCCCAACATGAGAAAGGGTGGTGGTGGTGGTGGTGGTGGTGGTGGTGGTGGTTCCACAATTGAGAAAATAATAAGAAATAACTAGAATGAAATCATTAATATTGCTTTCTGTTGGAGGTAAGTAAAGCTGTAAAAAGGGTTGTAAAGTTATGCCTAAATTAAATTCGTAATATAATATGTCATAAAGGGAGGAAGAAATGTTACAAATTCAAAACTTGCTGTAATCTATACTAATAATAAATCTGTAGCCGAAATTTTTCTGGTAATTTTCGATTTTCCAAAAATAATTGGTCCTAATATATATATATATATATATATATATATATATATATATTTAACCACCCTGAAACCGAAAATCGCTTTTTTGACATTTTTGTTTGTATGTCTGTCTGTCTGTCTGTCTGTATGTTTGTTACCTTTTCACGCGATAATAGCTGAACGGATTTCGATAAAAATTGGAATATAAATTAAGGTCGTTGTAACTTAGATTTTAGGCTATATGGCATTCAAAATACATTATTTAAAAGGGTGGTTATAAGGAGGCCTGAATTAAATAAATCGAAATATCTCGCTTATTATTGATTTTTCTGAAAAATGTTACATAACAAAAGTTTCTTTAAAAATAATTTGCGATAAGTTTTATTCCTTGAAAAATTTTGATAGGACTGATATTTAAAGAGATAAATGGGTTTTAAATTAAAATAACTGCCATCTAAGAACGTGTAATGAATTAAAAAACAAATGACTTCGTTTATAAGGGGCCTTGGACAGCAACAATCGAAACCTATGAAAGATAGCCTACAGAGAATGTTTCTGTGTTTGTATGAAGTAATATAGGAAGCTAAATTAACCGATTTGTATAATTAATTATTATTTCACCATTGGAAAGTGTAGTTTCTCTAGATGGACATAATGCTATAATGTTATTACAGTAACTTCTGATATAATATAATATAATATAATATAATATAATATAATATAATATAATATAATATACATACATACATACATACATACATACATACATACATACAAACAAATGGCTTTTAAGGAACCCGAAGGTTCATTGCTGCAATCACATAAGCCCGCCATCGGACCCTATCCTGTGCAAGATTGATCCAGTTCCTATCATCATATCCCACCTCCCTCAAATCCATTTTAATATTATCCTCCCATCTACGTCTCGGCCTCCCCAAAGGTCTTTTTCCCTCCGGTCTCCCAACTAACACTCTATATGCATTCCTGGATTCGCCCATACGTGCTACATGCCCTGCCCATCGCAAACGTCTGGATTTAATGTTCCTAATTATGTCAGGTGAAGAATACAATGCGTGCAGTTCTGCGTTGTGTAATATTATGTAATATTATATAATATAATTTAAGTTATTTGAAGGGTTCAGAACCATAGTGGGCCAAGCGCCATTTACTGAATACGTAGAAAACAAGGGTTAAAATTAAGTTATTACCATAATTCAATGGAAACCTATAACAAGTAAAATAAAATATAGGCCTACACATTAAATCTAAATGATGTTAATCTTCATTAAGCTATGGTTGCATGTAATAAAAATTAAGAAACATGTTAAAGGAATTGTCATTGCACCAAATGATTGTCTCTGGACCAAAATGATCGTATTTTAATTATTTGGATGCAATTTAAATTAAGTAGCATATTAAACGATTTATCCTTCTATCAAACACGAATGTTCCCTGGATCAAATGTCCTATTTTAATTATGTAATTACTTCATATTTATTTCTAACGGGTGCAGCGGAGCGCACGGGTATGGCTAGTACATTAAATAAACGAAGTGTTAAATTATAACTCGAGTTCCCAGGCTACCAGCATGCATTTCTTGCGGTAATTCATTCGAGCTCTTCATGAGACTTCATTTCTTCTATCCCTTGAAACCATAAGCTAACACCACACTGTATTTCCTCTTGTTGCTTCGCTATTCGCCCCACTGCCCTGCGCCGCGCCGATACAGATCCCAGGCTTTAATAGTCGTCATCAAAGGCTGTAGACGGTTTTCATCATTTTGTCATTGTGTTTCCCTTGGTTCCCACCGACATCTTCTGTCTATTATATATATTTTTATTGGGTTATTTTACGACGCTGTATCAACATCTATGTTATTTAGCGTCTGAATGATATGAAGGTGATAATGCGGTGAAATGAGTCCGGGGTCCAGCACCGAAAGTTACCCAGCATTTCTCGTGTTGGGTTGAGGGAAAACCCCGGAAAAAACCTCAACCAGGTAACTTGCCCCGACCGGGATTCGAACCCGGGCCATCTAGTTTCGCAGCCAGACGCGCTGACCGTTACTCCACAGGTATGGACCTATATATATATATATATATATATGACCTATATATATATATATATATATATATATATATATATATAATGGATAGTGTCTTTGTGCCTATTACTGACTTCGGTTATTTTCCTTTATCCGCCGACCGAAAATGTCGTTCTGTTCATAGAGAAAACACAAATTTTGTTGTCCTTTGTTGAACTCTCTAGACACTTCCCAGAGGCGGTACCTTTGACCTTCCCTACACACTTCTAGATTGTTCGTGGTAATATTATAATCAGGGAAAGGATTTATATGTAAATACATATTTACTTATAAAGCTAATATAATTTATATTTTGCATTATCTTTATGTTTCACAATGTGTAGGGTTGAAAAATCCTACTTTTATTTTCCATATGTTTCCATATTTTAGAGTTTAGTACATATTTTCGTTAATTTCCATATATTGTCCATATTTCATATAAAACAGTCCATATTATATTAGGTTTAACAATAAAACAAAACAAAATTCCATTAACTTTTAAAAATACATTTCAACAATAGAGATTTAAACACATGTTCAGTAATCCCTTTAACATCAGAGTTATTTGAAAATTAGCAGTCCTATCAACAATGGGAAAGTAAGTTACAAAACTGTATTAATTTAATTTAAAATTTTTAACAGACTTCAGTTGTGCAGCTCAACAGTTAAATGCCAGTCAGAGTACACATAGGTTCAATTTTGTAAATCATACTATAAAGACGGTAAATATGCCAAAAGTACGTCATTCAGTCAATTTAAAATCAAAACTAACAAGTTACATTTCAGAATTTAAAGAAGATGGTTTATCAACTGACAATAAAATATTATTTTGTAATTTGTCTCAGTGTGCAGTATCATCTACACAAAAGTTCCTGGTGCAACAACACATTACAACTAGTAAACATCAGGCCAACAAACAACTAAATTCCAAGCAGAGACAATTGTTTTTAACACAACCAACAACATCGAATGTAAGATCTGAGTTTAACATCGACCTGTGCCGTTCTCTCATCTCTGCTGATATTCTTCTCTACAAACTAAAGAATAAGGTCTTCAGGGAATTCCTTGAAAAATATACTCAACATACAATCCCGGATGAGTCAACACTTAGGAAGACGTATGCTCCATCCATCTACGATGAGACAATACAGAAGATAAGAGATGAAATTAAAGATAGTTCAATTTGGGTTTCCATTGATGAGACTCCCGACAAAGAAGGTAGACTTGTTGGTAATGTAGTTATCGGTTTGTTAAGTGAACAATATTCTGAACGAATTCTTTTACATTGTGATGTTCTAGAAAAGTGCAATAACAAAACTATAGTTAAACTGTTCAACGAAGCTATGGGTATCCTGTGGCCAAAGGGTATTATGTACGATAATGTGTTATTCTTTATTAGCGATGCTGCCCCTTATATGGTCAAAGCTGGACAAGCATTATCTGTTGTATATCCTAAATTGACTCATTTTACTTGTGTGGCGCATGCATTTCATCGTGTGGCAGAAGTGGTCAGAGACAATTTCCCTAAAGTAGATTTGTTGATTTCATCAGTGAAAAAAGTATTTCTCAAAGCTCCCAGTAGAGTTAACGTGTTGAAAGAAATGTACCCTGAAATTCCATTGCCACCAAAGCCAATTTTAACTAGATGGGGTACATGGCTAGAAGCAGTTGAATATTATGCCGAACATATAGACTCTATTAACAATGTTCTCCTTGCATTGGACTCTGAAGATGCAGTCTCAATTGATACTGCGAAAACAGTTACCTGTGACATAAGTGTGAAGAATGACTTAGCTCACATTCAGCATACATTTTCATGCATCATAAAAACGCTCAAAAGTCTCCAAAATAGGCACCTTTCACTATCTGAAAGTTTTGAAATTATAAATAGTACTGTGGAACAACTGAATCGTGGTAGAGGTAAAGTTGCAGATGCAGTAAGAGCTAAGGTGGACACTGTACTTTCAAAAAACCCTGGATATGAAGAACTACAAAAGGTTGTTGCTGTGATGAGTGGTGAATCAACAGTGAAGATTAACTTGGACTTATCCCCAGCAGACATTGTGAAATTGAATTATGTACCAGTTACTTCTTGTGACGTCGAACGCTCTTTTAGTCAGTATAAATCTATCCTCAGAGACAATAGAAGAAGATTCACTTTTCAGCACTTGAAAGAAATGTTTGTAACCTATTGTTATGGTAACAGACAATAAAAATTGTGTTTTGTTGAAACTACATTGGAAGATAAGGTACGTCCATTATATTTTTTGTTTAGTTTGATTAAAATGTACCAATATTTAACGTACATAGTCATTTTTTTATAATTTTAAGTCCATATTTAATTCCATATTTTGGTAAAAATCCATATTTAATTCCATATTTTGGTAAAAATAACTACATATATATTTACATATTTCATATATTTTTAGTCCATATAAATCCGTTCCCTGATTATAATAGTCCACAAATTTTAAAAGAATGGAATGGAATAATCATCTTCAGTTCACATCATTGTCCCAAAGCATTCAGTAAGAGTTTGTAATTAGTGATTTTGATGTTACAAGGTCCTTTATTAAAAATAAAAGTTGAAGACATGCTATACACATGGAGATCTTTGCTAGCAAGACCTTTGATAATTTTAAAAGCAGAGCAACGCATCGTCTTCAAACACAAGCAAGTAGACCTGTAGTAGTATATTAACTTATTAATTTACTTCCATGAAGAAATTTTAACGATTTAATTAATATTTGAGGAGCTCAGCTTAAAACATGGTAACTGACATTTTGATCAAAAAATTAGATATGTAGCGTATAATATGGTATCTTACATTCTGTGTCTAAAGCAGTAGTTAGCTTTCCAACTTCTCAATAGATGGTAGAAGTATACAGATTTTATTTTCCTGGTAACAAATACAAACTGTTGCATGTATAAATGTTTACCTATCTAATAACTTCAAAACAATAAAACGTCACTTACCATGTTTTACTCCTGAACCCCTCATTTACTGTCTACAAATAAGCTTTCATCCGGTGGTAGTTACAGGAAAAATAACTATACGACAGAAAAATTAAAGAAATAAAAAGTAGGAATATAAATAAACCAAGTCAACAATATCAAATCATGCGAACAAGAGAATAGCCTATACAATGGAAAGCCTAAGAATTTATTACGCCGCGGAGAAAATCATGTAAATTAATAATTTTTCTACGTTACGTAGATTACGTGTGGTTTACGTAAAATATGTATAACGTAATGGGTTCCAGGTAGTAGATTTATGACATATGAAATACCTCTGTCTTTGATTGAGAGTTCCAAGCAAAATATGTCGGACATTTTTCTTGCCCTCATTGAATTTCAACGCTGAATAACCATTGCAGTTGAAACCGTCGTTAATAATAAACTATTACTAATTCTAAAGAATTTTAAACAAGTTTTCAGCGTGAAGATTCAAGATGTGGTCATAAATCGAGCGCGAGATTGTTCTTTTCGCAGTTACATGCTTTATGAGTTCATTAATGTTTTGACCAATCCTATAGCCCGTTCATTGTAAAAATTGTTAAAATTCTTTCTAAGTACGATGTAATTATAATTATTTATCTCGCCTAATATATTCCAGCACGAATTTAAATCTGTTCCAGGTATGTTTCTTAACCGTTTTTACGAAATAGGGCAATTTATACCCATCAAAGTGTAAATTATTTCAACTTTGTCAGTTTACAAACCTTGGGTACTTCCATGAAAGAGAATATAAATATGGAGACATAGGCCACTATTGCTCCGAGGATTTAATCAAGATAGAAAATCATAAATAGCAAGAACATTCCTTGATATTGTAAATAACACTGTAAGGCTTATCGGCAAATCACAGAACCATAAGGAACTGTAACTCATGCAGAGAGTTTCGTTACGCAACGTATGACTGCAGCGTTCTATGCATCTGTTATGCTTGGAATGTTCAAGATATATGTTAGCCTAAAATGCGAGTTCATGGGAAAACAAGCGAGGTCGAGAGTTTGTGCTTCATGTCAGGAGTGTCCAGCTTAATGAGAAGGAGCCGTGGAACATGAGAGCTCTCCGTTGGCCGTTAAAAGTGAAACGCAATATGGGCTAATAGAGGCAACACCAATACTTCCGCTGCCAGTAATCGAATAGGGAAAATATTCGATAAAAAATAAAGAAATGACAATGAAGTGTCGACCTGGTTGGCGAGTTGGTATAGCGCTGGCCTTCTATGCCCAAGCTTGCGGGTTCGATCCCGGGCCAGGTCGATGGCATTTAAGTGTGATTAAATGCTACAGGCTCATGTCAGTAGATTTAGTGGCATGTAAAAGAACTCCTGCGGGACAAAATTCCGACACATCCGGCGACGCTGATATAACCTCTGCAGTTGCGAGCGTCGTTAAATAAAGCATAATATTTTAGCATAACAATGAAGTGGTGATATTATTATCATTATTATTATTATTATTATTATTATTATTATTATTATTGCAGTAGTAGTACACAAAGCCACCTCAGGAGGTAGTACGTTTGCCTGTTGATCCGGACTTGCGCTCGGGCGTAGGGGTTCGATACCCGCTTGTGCTGATTACCTGGCTGGAATCTTTTCCGAGGTTTTCCCCACACATAAGGCGAATGCCAGGTAATCTATGGCGAATTCTCGGGCTCATCTCGCCAAATGCCATCTCCCTATCACCAATTTCGTCGACGCTAAATAACCCAGCAGTTGATATAGCGTCGTTAAATAACCAAGCAAAAATATAGTCCACACATAGTAGCAGTAATACCTAATAGCAGTTGTGGTGGTGGTCGTGGTGATAGTAATGGAAATGTTTGTTGGTGGGGTTAGTAATGATAATTGTGTAAGAAGATTTGGCTTATGGTGTCATTAGAAAGTTTCGTTAGAGACGTTGTTGCTGTAAGTGTTTTTGTTGGTGGTATTGAAAGAGTTACTTTGTGTTGCTGTTGGTGTTGGTGTTGTGAGAGGTGGTGGTGGTGGTGGTGGTGGTGGTGGTGGTGGAAGTGCTGATTGTATAGTGAGGGTAGTGTTAGAAATATTAATTGATAATGGTGTGTTAAGTTTTGATTTAAGGCGGTGCTAATGGTCGTTGTAGTGTGTTAAGTTTCGACTGGTAGTGGTAGTGAAGATCTTGGTTGTTGACGGTGTTGGAAGTCCTGGTTGTTATAAGTATTTGTTGGTGCTGGTGGTGGTGAGAGCAGCGATGGCAGTGGTGATAGCGGTGTCCGAATTATTGTTGTTATGAAGTACTGTTTTTAGTTGTGCTCGATGTGGCCTACTGGTTATCGATGGTAATTGGTGTTCGATGTACCGGTTGGTGAAGGTGTTGTAGGTGTCCTAAATATTGTTTCGGGTAATGTTGGAAGTGTTGGTTGGTGATGGTGTTAGAGATGTTAATAAATGGTGGTGTTCGAAGTATTGCTTTTCGTGGCGTTCGATGAACTGGTTGATGGTGTTGGAGGTCACGAGGCTTGAGGTAATTTTTTGCATTTCTCGCGATACAATGCTCCAAGCGGTTAGCAACTGAGAGTACTAGGAACAATAGACTGTGCGATAGTAGCGATCTAATGGCTAGCAACTAAAGTTCAACTGTCATTGGATGCATATTCCCTAAGTATTGAGCTTCGTGACTGTATGTACTGAACTGTGCTATAGGCTAGTTGCAATTCTGCATGAAATACTGTCAAAGTACAAGTACCGATATATCCAAAATATATATGTTTGTATAAGTACACACGCACACGCACATACAGTATGGAAGTGAAATAATCACGCAGATTGAAAGAGACGATAGGATTCACTTAAGGGAATAGAAAACCTATATTATGTTTTGTGATTAAATTCACAGTTAATTAGAAAATTAACTTTGAAGTTTCAGCACTCTGGCAACATCGCAGCTAACATACTCGTCTCTATTCTCGAAATATAGATGTAAGAGATTAACGATTTCAGTTTTATCTCTGTACGCGAGCCTCACTCTTTCGCTACAACGTTGCAACCTGCTCGCATCGTTCAGTTGCTTAAAATTAAATTACATTTACACGGAAACCGTCCATTCTATTGAAATACGCCTGAGGTATAAATTATTATTTGTTATATTTTCTACCGATATGGATAACAATGACTATCCTACTCGCAATAGTTACCGAATAAGAGATTGTTACACATTTGGAAAAAAAAATACTTTTTTTTTTTTTTTTTTAGAAAACTATGATGAACTTTCCATCAATATGGTATTACATTTTTTTGTTACATAGCCTACAACATGAGTAATTCACTGCAGGGTTATTTAACTTCCACCCTATTTATACAGAGTGTTAAAAATTGTCGCATATGTTTACAGGAGAGAGCATTGGTCGAAACTAGAAAAAATTCCTATAAACATGTGTTCGGAAACTATATCTGTTGAGATATGGGTCATGCTGTATTGTGACCTACGATACCCACCTGTCTGTTACGTAGACACTAAAGTAGGTGTTCTATGTGGTTATCTCGCATTGTTACACATGCTTCAACCCTTCTTCTCAGTGAATCACGAACTCTTGCCACCATATCTGGCTGTTGTCAGATTTGCTCACATGGATTGGATACACGCTCCTGTAATGTATGTACGTTTTCGATGGGTGCGACAAACACCTATGTCTTTAAATGTCCTCATAGCCAGAAATCGAAAGGATTTAGGTTAGATGATCGGGGAGACCATGCCATTGGGGACCTCCTCGACCAATCCATCGCCCATTAAACCTCCGGGATAGATATTGTCGTACGAGTCGTAGAAATGTGGTACCCCATTGTGCATTAACAGAAAGACAACCTACACTACTGAATACTGTACATGTTGTACATACTTAATAACATAAATAAAATGATAGACTCCGTAGTAGTAGTATTCTGGATCTTTACTACAATCTTTGTTTACTTCTTTCGAGGAATGCTATCCAATCTCAAAAAATGCACCATTGTTTTGTGTTTTTAAACGAATAACGATGTTAGGCCACAATACAGCATGGACCATATCTCAACAGATATTTGTTTCCGGACACATGTTTATTGGAACTTCTTTTCTAGTTTCGATCTATGCTACCTCCTGTAAAAATATGAGACACTTTACTTTAAACACTCTATATGTGTGTATATATTTATTCATTCAGTGTCCTGTCCAAGGGCAGGTCTTTCACTGCAAACCCAGCTTTCTCAAATCTTTCATATATATTACACACATACACACTACCGGTCAAAAGCTTTCTTTCAGCTGTGAAAACAACTATATACTTTATTTCAATGTAAAAACTCATCGGTAAAACTAAATAGACCAACAAAATAAATTTTCTCTCTCTCTAGCATTATGATATGATAGAATATTCAAAACGAAATCCCTCTTTAACCACAAATCCATAGTTGTGATAGGTGATCGAGAACTTTTGACCGGTAGTGTATGTATATATATATATATATATATATATATATATATATATATCGAAGTGGGCAACTTTGACCCAGCACTGCGACCTTTTAGATCTATTGCGCTAATTCTCAAGCTATAAGTATTCGCAAACCCACATCGGTGACTACATGAAGGTTGGACTCTAGCTCTGCACCTATGTTTCGAGCAAGCCATCCCAGTCGTCCCTAAGCCAGCCCCCTCCGTGCGTCGCCAGCCCGCGAACGGGGAATACAATGGAATGACAACGAAAAGGAGAAATGTTGATGGAATGATGTAGATGCTTCGTATGGGAAAACAGGAGAATCCCGAGAAAAACCCAACTTGTGTCCGCCACAAGTGTCATTATGGATTTTTCACTAAAAGGTCTCAGGCCTGCCCGGGACTCGAACCCGCCGCCGGTGTGACAGGCTGAAGTTCTGACCACTCAGCCACCGCAGAGACATTACATATGAGTTCATGATCAGGAAACATATGTTCACATTTCTGACATTATATTATTTCAGTATTGCTGTGAAACACTGCACAACTTTCGTCAGACTTGGCACACAATTTGACACCCCTACACAAGTATGATCTCAACGCTTTGACGGTGATAATATTAGCGCTGTGTGTGGGTTTGAGTTCTGACCATAGACAGTTTTGTGATCGGCTTTGAAATTCACATCACGTACCTTGATTCGTATATAGACATTGAAGTTACGGAAATTAACATCTGAACTCCGTCAAGCTTTTCAAACAAGCTGGCAACGGTTGAGGCAACGTTAGTTTTATCAAACAGCGATGAAATATGCGATGTAAATTCTTAAGTAACATAAGATAGGGTTGCAAGTTCATATTTGTGAGTTTCACTTCACTCCTTGAAACAGCTAAACAATAATTATTGTTACACATCTTTTCCGCTGCTGGTGGTTAAATGAGTGCAGTATGTTTCATTTTCTCCATTCGAAAAGTCACCATTGGTATTCATTCAGGGAAGTCAGCGGAAAGATACTTTGGCTTCAACTTGAACCATTTCAATATTGCAATCTTCACTTCATCATCTTTGCGGAATCTCTGTCCCTTTAGAGCTTCCCTCAAAGTGTCGAACAAATGAATTTCACGTGGTAAGAAATGGGGACTTTAATTTGTGAGGTACAGAGCCTTGTGTTGTAGGAAATTAAATCACTAGCCATATTAATAGGCACCTGACGTCTATACATCTCCTGTGAACAGAACTAACTGCTCTCGACTGGTCTATGCAAAGCGACTATGACGCCTTAGATCACATGATCGTACTTCGAGGACAGCAGACAATATATTTGTTCCTGCACGGTTCAGAATCGATTTCGAACTCCTGCTCATGCGCAATAGCGCAGTGTGCGTTCCAATAAGACTAGAACATTGACGGTACATCTTCTTGCCTCACTTGAATTACGACGACTTTCTCCATAAATTAATAACTTATGATATTCCTAAACTGTAAGTGACATTGTAAATTGTTTATTGAATACCATGTACTGAACTGTCATCCGCTCGGCATTAGATCTATGGATAGGAAGCTTGAACTCAGCTCACTTGTACAGGGACATCATTTTATTTTTACTAACATTTTAAATATTAACCTGGCTATATCTTTGGATTAAAGGTCTAGAACCGGAAACACCGCTTGCTCCCCCTTCCAAGACTGGAGTTCGATGATACTGGCATAAAATACAAATCACTTTACTAGGTATAGGAGGGAAGAAAAGTAGTTCATCTATTTATGTAAACTGGGAAATATCGCGATTTTGAGTTTGATAATTTTCATTAGGTTTTTTTTTTAATCAAAATACAGTACTGTATTAACACTTAGTGTTTTTACTCACGAATTGAGCTATCCATGCGGACGTATTAATTATGCAGTGTATATTGTACTGTTACAGTACATTAGCGTACAATATAGAGAATGAAGTTAAATTGAAAAATAATCATAATATGGATATTTAAACACATTTTTTAAAATGGTGGCCGTTCATTTCGATATAGGCTTCAGTTCTTTTGTGCATATTATCGCACTATAGACTATTGTACCTAATTCCAATTACCAGTTTCGTCCTTCGTATGAGTAACTCATGTTGAAATAATTCTATACCTACTCTATAAAATAGTACTTTACGTACTGTAAATTTAATCTTCACTTCTGCCCGAGCCGAAAAGTTAAAATTACTCAGAAATTCTATCTACTGTCTGTTCAGGTGGTTTTGTCGCAGGGTCGAAGAAAGGGGGGGATATCACGTGACAGTTAATTACTTAACGAAGCCCTTTTATTTAAGTTATTTTAAACAGTTGTATAATATTACGTAGACGTCCAATTCCTAACAGAAATTAATGTTTTCAGAAAAGAGCTAAGACAGCCCAGCTACTAGACTTTACAGAGGGGCGAACAGAAGCTGGTGGGAGAAACCGGGATGCAACGTAGGCAAACTGACGACAGTACCTGTGCGAAAATATGATTCAATATTGAAAGCTCTTTCATCACTGGAAAATGCGAACATATTTCTGGAACGTACTATACTCACTAACTCAGTACTGCATACGCGGCCTTGGTTCTGTGTGGAGAACGGTTGGAAGTTTACTAGTAGAGGGGGTGGGAGTGAAGTACATTAAAAAACTCAGGTACAATAAAAATTGAAGTAAAAATAAAATGATGTTCCTGTACTTACGTCTGTGCAGAGTACTGCCTACTGAACACGTTGCCACGTCTCTCACGCCAGAATATTAACAAATTTAAGCATGCAATTTTATTTAATTTCACGAAAACGTAATAGAACATACAAATATTTTTTAACTAATATTAAGTCTTTGCTAGATATAACTATTGTTGTAGTTGTATTCATAATTTTACTAATGATATAAGCAGTATAACGTTAATAAAATAAGAAAAAAAAAATTTTTTTTCTGGAACACTATCAAGTTTTGACCCTATGTTGTATGGACACTTTTCGATCCTGTAGACCGTCCCTGACGACTGTGAAAAGGACGGTATTATACCCTTTACATCCTGTATGTGTGTTCGTGTTATCTTTACTATGTGATCCCTGCGTCGAGCTCATCCCTCACCAGGGAGTCGCTCCATTGTTCCTGTTTAGTGTGTGATCCAATTAATTATCTTTTCCCTATGGGCACAGGATTATAAGACCCAAATAGGAGCAGGTTAAGCGGATAAAGAAAGAAGTTGTTTTTGTTGATGATTGAACAAGAAACGAGAATGGAAGGATGGCGGAGAAGAGAGGAAAAGTTTTCCTTTCGTGGAGGTAAACCTTTATGGCATAAATTATTAGTTAAGTGCCCGCCTTTCATCATCATACACTAAATTAGTAATTTTTTAAATTTCAATTGTGTTTCTTTTCTTATTATGTAAACGTTTACCGAAATCAACTAATACCTGTATGAATTTATGACGTTTTAATTTAACATGTATCTTACAACATTAATCATAAATGAATACAGGGTGATCCGTTTGGGTATGGATAAAATAAAAACACCGTAAAACATTCACTACTGAACTTTATTTGTTGAAATTTTGTGCATACAACACTGAAAGAAGGGAGATTCCTCAGAGCTCAACATGACCCACATTGCGCACCCTGCACAACTCATAATGGTGATGAAATTCAGCCCATGTCCGTTGTAACATAAGAAGGGTGACTTTTTGAAAAGCTTGAGTAATTTTTAGTCTCAGAACATCAATGTTCCTGGGTTCCTGTGGATAGACTATGTCTTTAAAAAAACCCTACACGAAGAAGTCAGGGGAGTTTGGAGACTAAGCCAAGTCAGGGGAGTTTGGAGACTAAGTCAAGAGATAGCTGCTTCTCGTACTGGGTTTCGCTTGCGACCTCCTGCATGTTTCTTAACACAGAACCTGTTTCTACAAATGTTCGATGCCACAACATTATGGAATCATATTTAGGTAGGCCTACATTACGCACACTATATTCACGTCGAAATTCCCTTTGAACTCTTTTAACACTCTCAAATTTAGCATACCAAAGAACACATTGTGCCCGCTGTTGATTTGCAGTAGCCATTTTAATAATCCACAATTTTCATTTGTCCTTTGAGATTATGCGTTGTTGATTGTCATGTATGGAAACTCCCATCTTTTAATCATGATATAACCAGCAAGGAATTTTCCTACTATCATAATAGCTTTACAATAATATATTAATATTATCCAAACGGATCAGACTGTATATCTAACTGGAGGTGAAAATAAACGAAGATGAAAATCATGAATCATAAATGAATGAGCCCACTAATAAAAAGCGACCAGTTACATCAAAATTAAGCGGTATTTTGTGAGATTGGGCAGTCACTTCTAAAACAAAGAGTCATTTTATTTTATCATGCAATAAATGAAAGTAAAATTACATATGAAGCAGAAATATGGAATTTAAAATCATTAAATGTAGCCAAATTAAATTCAAATGAAATGTATTTTTCGTAAATGTCAGCTAAGATTTCTAGAAAGGACAAAACTATAAATATATTAATTAAATGAGAAATGAACGTAACTGTGTTAATTTTCGATGATATTAAAACAAAATTGAAATGGTATGTACTGTACATCTTAAAGGGATTAAAAAATTACGTTATCAAAGAGTGTTCCATCAGAAAGACGGAAACGAATCAGGCTGAAACTTACTTGGGTACAAGGAACTGGCGAAATAATGAGAGAGAAATGATTAGGAGGGGGAGAGTGGGACGACAGAAACAATTGGAAGATGAAAATAAACTAAATGGACGCACGAAGATGTGATGCATTGTACAACCTGCAGAATAATATTACTAAAATTTATACCTCACAATAGAGATGCCCTCCTTAGGAACATCAATTTTAAAGGAAGCATTGATGTACAGCGAGAACCTAAATATTACTAGAAAAACTTGTTTGGTTTGGGATTCGAACTACAGACGTCTCGTATATGAGTCACGCTACCGTGGGACTTGGAGCATGGTACAGTAGTTAATTCGCATCGCAGCATGTAGAATGGCTTGCGAAACTATATTTACCATAGAGCACTTGTATTCATATAGTCTCAAGTTCCCACGTCCTAAAACATGTAGGCTACAACTCATATCTCACGCTTCACAGTGTAATGAAGTTGAAATTAGACTTCCGAAAGTAACTTTACGACGATGTGCTTCGAGGTCAAACTACGCTAATTACTTGAACTTGCAAGGGAAGATCATGTTTCGCAAATCGCAAAAAAATATCGAGTAAATGTCATCTTCCATCCAAGAAACCAAACTGCCTCAACTTGCAAATGTCTGCCCTGTGCTAACGTATAACAGAACATTGTTTCCTGCTCCAACTTCTGTAAAGAGTAATTTATTACTCACGGAATCGATCTCTAGCCTAACGGATGTGAAGAACAACACACAGAGTTCCGCAATGAAGAATGTGGAGCCACAATAATTTAAATTTAAATATAGAACATTTATATAGTGTCAAAGAGTGAATTAAGATAATTATAACGCCTTACTGCGTATCTGGCTGATATGTACAGTACCTTGAGAGAGAAAAAAAAAAACCGACCGACCCTTGTAGCTAATTTCAGAGCCTTGTTCACAGTGACAGCACGATAGACTGGTAACTAAGACTTTCGTGGTTCGAATCCTGCCTGGGAAGGAAACTTTTTTTTTATTCCTTATTCAAATTTATTCCCAATACTTTTCGATTGCAGCGATGTTTTACTACATGATAAACTTATTATTCCCAGAACATGACTTTTACCAGCCTTTATTTTCTAATGGCCTTCGAAATGGGCTACGTCAGCAGTCGAAACTACAACAATTTCAATAGATTACTCGCTATCTTATGAATGCGGGCGTGGCATGCGCAGTGGCTCATTTCGGGGACTTTGATTATTCCGTCGGTCCGGTTTTTTTTTTTTTTTGCCACTACAATACATCTATTACACTGAACAACAAGAATTGTGCTCCGACTTAAAACAATGTGTCCCTTATAGTTTTATGTGCGCAGAATTTGAAAATGCATCTCTTTTCTTCGTATCACGTAAGGTTTTTAAGATATCGCCGCTGTTCCTGCAGTAACTCCTATGTGACATATTTATCGATTTTCAGAATTTTGCTCTATTAAGTAACTTAAATAGTGATACAACAAATAAGAAAATCTGATATGTAATTATATTTCTTTGTTTCGAAAATGTAAGTATTCACAGACTCCTATGTACAGCTGCCATTGTATGAATGTGTGTTTTTCTTTCTTCTGAAAAATTTTATATTTTGCACATAGGAGTTATTGCAGGAACAACTACGATATATTATGTTTTCACTTTTCAACAAGCGCTCCCCCAGGAAGCATCTGGCGCGGGTTGGGAGTTGTAAATCAAAACCGAAACTTATGCATTTTATGAGTTTATGACTTATTTCCGGTTTTTTATGATCGTTGGCATGTTCTTTTGTATGTACTTCTGATAAATAAAAATATATTGGTCCCTTCTATTAAGTAAATTGTATAACAGTTCAAAGTGAGGTCACGCAATGAACAAACAAGAGTGTGGTTTTCAGTATTTAAAAGAAAAATTTACCAGTTTGAGTGAAGGAAAATGAAAAGGAGGCATTTTCATCGCTCCAAAAATTCACAAAATTATGGCTGAATCTTTGTTTTGAGGAAAAAAAAATGGCCTGGCGCGCTTTCAAAGATGTTTGCTCAAATTTCCTTGGAAATTGTAGGGCAGACTACTACAAAACACTTGTTGTGGAAATCATGTTAAGTGCATATAGAAAATGGGGTGTAATATGTCTCTCAAAATACAGTTTTTACATTCTCATTTGGATTTCTTTCCTCCTAACCTTGGAGCGGTAAGCGACGAGCATGGGAAAGGATTTCATCAAGAAATATCTCAAATGGAAAGGCGATATAAAGGAAGATCATCATCCAACATGATTGCAGACTACTGTTGGTTCCTTGAAAAGGAAAATCACCGGCCTAGTTACAAAAGGAAGCCCTCCAGAAAATTCTTTTAAATGGTAGATTATTGAGTAAATAGTTTCAATAAAAATGAAATACAAAGCTAAAAGTAATTGTAATAAATAATAATGATACATACACAGTATTCCAAGTTACAATTTTGCCTGATAGAGCGCCTTATGGCCTTAATTCTGCCTAAATAAATACACATAGGTATTGACCGACAAAATCCGCGTATAAGAAGTGAACTAATATAATTTCCTGTCGTGTCCTTGGCAGATGTTCAGGTTGTTTCTGATAATCCTAAAGATAATACTGAGCCTGAACTGATGTATTTAGTGTTACACATACATAGAAAGAATTTACGTAAGAGAAACACATGCTCGAGGAAGGAGAAGAGAAATGCCAGCAAGATTCCCACCTGAAATATTTATAATAAGATTGTGACACGACAATATGGAACAACTAACGTGGATGGCACAATCATTTCCAAAAACACATCGTCGCACAATACATATCGATCTGTAAATTTATGGAATTCATTAATTAGGACCAAAAGAATAATGAAATTATTATACCTAAAGTAGGCCCTGCGGTATTTGTGACATCCCATTCAACGATCATGCCTGGTAAATGTAAGGCAGTATAACAGATTGTTCAGAATTACAGCCACTAAAAGCTATTAGTTATTGTTTCAAGCTACATAAAGGCGCAGATGCAGCTAATTGGTTATGTGAAGTGGACATAAAAATTTTTGATGCACATAATAGCCTATATTGGACATTCATGCAGCGGACGTAAAAAAGTAGACATAAAATTTATGTTTTTGGACTAAAATAAAGTGGATATAATTACAATTAATTGGTCATATATTTATGATTATAATTTAGTGGACTTTTATATAATGCGCATAAAAAAATGGAAATTAAACTTTTGAACATTAAAAACTGTACCTGGGAATTATGAAATATTTTATAAAAGTTTCTAGTTGAATACACTTAAACAGGCATATTTTTAGGTTTATAATGACTAGTTTTTTTATTTTATATGAAAAATATAAGTTAAATGGACCATATAAGCGCCCCTTCTTTTAGAAACTACCAAAGGTTCACGAAGAAACTTTTTACAGATATTCTTCCATTGATCTTATCTGTACTGAGGAACTTTGGTTTGTTTAGCTGAAGTAGTAGAAAAATATGTATAACTTAATATATAGAATAAAACTAAAATTTTACTCATTCATTTAATTACATATATCTGATTAAATATTGAATTATGCTAATGAAATCTTAACCAGAATTGTACTACTGTAATTAGGAGATACGTACACATTTTTTTTAAGTTCCAACTTTAAGTAGGCCTATATGTAAGGAAACTGAAGGCGTGGTTTCAAGCTGCGCCTTTAAGAGGACACTATATTGAAATTACTAACGTCCATGCTTTTTAACCTAAATTAACAAAACGTGTTTCATGTGGTTAATAATAACACATGTATAAAATTTCATCTCTCTATGATAAGTGGTTTGCATTTTATTAATATCTTAATAAAATATTTTACCGCTTTATATAAAAAGTCCCAGCATCGTGAGGCACTTGGGGAGCTACGATAGGTAGCGAATGCCAGCTATAACGGCTGGGGGGGGGGATCATCGTACTAACCACATCATACCTCCATTCTGGTTGGATGATCGTCCACTTCTGCTTCGGCATGTGGTCGTGAGGCCAGCAGCCGGCTGGTCGGTCTAGGCCCTTCACGGGCTGTAGAGCAATGGATAATAATAATATTATTATTAATAATAATAACAATATTATTATTACATAAAAAGTCCCTTGCGCTACAATTTACATCATCTTTAAATGATATTCACTTATATGATTCTTTATATAAGTACATTGGAACAAACATTAGGCTACTATTGGAGTTTTCTGTACAGTGAATCGGTAAATTATTAGGAATTTTTTTTATGATTATTAAAATATGTGTAAACATCAGAAATCTGTATATAAGTTAAATGCATTGACAATATTTTTCACCAGTAAGGTGTTTATCTTTAATAATTAAATCATATAGGTGGTTATCAGTTTTACGAAAGGATTCAACATATTTCCAAAATTTCTTAGGTTCATTTTTTAAGTTTTCATCGATTTTTAAGCCAAATTAATTTATCAGTTTTAATTTTAAATGTTACTAGTTTTCTATAATTATAAAAAGTTAGGTAATGGACATCAGTATTGAATCTTTTATATTTTTTGTGCGCCTTATCTTTTTTCCGATAAGTTAACGTAAGCTGTTTGAAAACCATCCAGGATATTTAGACCTTTTAGTCATTGTGACTGGAATTGACTGAGATATGGCATTTTTAACATTCAAACATAGTGAATTAGTTGCTACATTTACGTCGTTGGGATGATACACGCAATTCCAGTCACAATTATAAACAATTAATATTTTTATTTTTTATTCTGTTATAATAAAAATTCTAGTAATTTACTGATAAATTTTACAGCAAAACCCTATAGTAAGTTTTGATCCCATATATATGTTGTTGTTTAGTCAACTGTCCGAAGACAGGTTTGAATCTCATAAGTAACACCAATAAGGCATCACTCATAAGACAACTAGACCAGGAGATAATGGGGTAGTGTTACCAGTTCCTTTCCTCCCTCCAATGCATACATCGCCGATTAGCTATATATTCCACTAATCAGACTTCAGATCCATACAAGCAATTGATCTTCCTCTGACACATATCAAGTGAGATGTACTGCCTGATAATAGATGTACAGTAGTGGCAAAAAAAACCACCCTTGTAGCTGATTTCAGAGTCACAGATTCAAATTTTTCTAGTCACAAAACACATCCATCTTGTATAATTAATTGTAACAATGAAATGTATTGCATTTGTTCGATTCTTACCGTCTTTTTCTCCTTCAGTGCCTGAAACATACAGACGAAAAAACTTTGAGAGTTTTATTTTCATCTGGCATCAATATTACATTTCTACCTCTATTCGGCAAAGATATCTGCGTATTTTTACATTAAATAGCAATACATACCTCTGGCTTTATTATCCATATTGAAATTACCACAGTTTGACACAATACACATCACAGAATTCTTTTGTATCAGCTACAAGGGTAGGTCTGGTTTTTTTTGCCACTACTGTACATATCAGCCGAACCTCAATCAGAAGTAACTGTATATATATATATATATATATATATATATATAAAGATCCATATAAGTGAATACAAATCAAGAATAATGTAAATTGTGGCGCAAGGGACTTTTTATATAAAGCAATTCAATATTTTAATAAAATGCGAACCACTTATCACAGGTGGATGAAATTTTGTACATTTGTCATTATTAACCAGATATAGGCTTCCTGTGATCAAAATTTGGCAAATCTAGCTTTATAAGTTTGGTATTTACTGATTTCACTATTCTTACCCTTAAAAATATGGAACTTGGAAATTTCACTATACTGTCCCTTTAAATGGCATGATGTTGAAGAAGAAGAAACTCAATACCTACCAACGCAGCTCTGAAGAAGCTTTCTCGTCATCTGTGGTACCTTAGCAATTTTATCAGGTTTATGTTAAAACGGTAAACGCAATATTAAATTGAAAATGCAATTTTAAGGATAGTCCTTGCATGGAGTTCAACAGCTTCCTGCAGTTAAGGCCACAATTTTTAGAGGAAACCCAATCGTCACAAAGTATGACACTTGTGGTACAAACACTGAATTGTCCTGAGCCTGGAGTATGTTTTAATAGGTTATTTTACGATGATTTATCAACTGCTATGATTAACTAGAGTCTGAGTTAGATGAAGGTGATAATTAAAAGGAAATGAGTCCAGGGTCCAGAGCCGAAAATTACAAAAAAATTCCTCTTAATGAATGGAGGAAAAACCCCGGAAAATCTCAACCACGTAAATTGTTCAAACCATTTTGCTCATATTGGGTTGAGGGAAGACCCCAGAAAAACCTCATCCAGGTAGCTTGACCCGACCGGGAGTCGAACCCGGGCAACCTGGTTTTGCAGTTAGACGCGCTAACCGTTACTCTACAAGTGTGGACTATTTTGTAAATCTGGTCACTCATCGCTATGGTAACTGGTGATTAACTGAGGTAAAACTTGAAGTTCCTGACTTTCATTTGTTTCTGAATAAATAAAATAATTAATTCAAACCATTTATGAGTAATTGCTGTTAACTTGTTTATACATTACTGGCATAAATGTATTTTGTAAAATGGCTCTGGAAGTATAACTTATAACTCTTAAAACTGAGTTCAACAAATTTATACAGCTTTGGAAATAAAATTATTTATTTGTCAAAACATATTTTGTGATAATACTGTACAGACCGATTATTTAGTCCTGACAGCTTAGCGACGCGAAAGCGGGGAAGTAATAGGAGGAGTGGGGAGAGTTCCGGAGCAGAGATAAGGGCGAGCGGTCGATAAAGGAATGCAGTACAGCTTAATTGTACTAGAAACTTACCGCTCTAACGCACGCATGACATCCGATCGCTCCCAAGGCAAGCGAGTGAATAACCCAAACACGCCTTGCGTAACTAAATGGACTCGCCTGACCTAGGCGCACATCCCCGGCGACTGTCAGGACTAAATAATCGTACTATAAATAGACCATTTACCCGTAATTCTTCAAATTTTGTACTGCAAAAATACAGATTCTTTTTTTTTTTTTGCATATATACAGTACATGAGACAAAATTCTAACTCTAGTGATGATAATGGTAGTAATAATTATATTTATTATTATTATTATTATTATTATTATTATTATTAAGGTGGTCATTAAGATGATATTGGCAGTTGCAATTATGATGAATATGATGGTGATGATAGTTTTGTTTTTAATCGTCTTGATGGTGGTGATACTTATAGGCCCCATGCTGTGACGTTGGTTATTGTGATGATATCAATAACAATGTTGGTAACAACGATGATGCTGAAAAATATTAACGTTTACTTAGGCCTAAATCTACTTGTTCATTTTAATTTCTAGTGTCAAAATTTTACAGATTGGCCACTTATTTTGTTAAGGGGAGAATCCACTGAAAATCATGAAAATTAATATATATATATATATATATATATATATATATATATATATATATATATATATATATATTGACTATTTCACGTCTTTATAATGAATATTTTCATACTCCAAATGGATTTAGTTCAATTCTGATTACAAATCTGTTTAAAATGTTTTTAAATTAAGGCTGTAAGGGGGCGTGGCATTAAAAAAGCTGTCAACATTATTTTTTCACCTAAGAATTTTATTTTACAAATTTCTGATTATAAATATTGTTATTTTATGTTCTAAAGCTGGCTACCTGAAGTTACTAGATTAATGTGGAGGAGGGAAATTTTAATAGGTATGTGTTACATAAACATTCAGTTTCCTTTCAAATCCATTTTTCCGTAAGTTTATTTTTCTGTATTCAACACCAACTTTTTTATGCCAAATATTAATCTATCTGGATTAAATTTTTACCGCAAGTATTTATGAGGTAGCTTCATATTTACATGCATTTATTTTGTAAGAAATGCTGCTATTTTATTTTATTAATAAACATTTATTTTATGAATTGTAGAAAAAGTAACATATTTAATAATTTCATTTTTTTAAATTAACACATGAAATATTTCATAAATTGAATGCATATGAATGTTTCTCGATGTCTTGTAAACCAGAAAAAAGGATATTTAAAACTTGAGATCTTTTTCTAAAAACTTGGGTTTGAGAGTATTTCTAAAAATATATAATAAATAAAAATAAGTAAATAAAAAGACAAAAACATTTTGGAGTTAAATTTGGATTTTGTTATTCTTTTACACAGTTAAGATGTTCTCAAAATTTGGTTGAAAAAATGATTAGGAGAAAAGCTGTCATTTTTAGTGGAATTCCCCTTAACATCTTCAGCTTACGTAGGCTACATTACTGTATATCCGCACGTTTTCGGAAACTTGACATGTCTTTATATATTCAGTCCACGAAAAACACACAACGAAAGGTCAGTCCGCCGTTAGACCTCCGCCGAAGGCGACATACAACATCACATTCACAACGGATAAATATTCATATCCTTGGCGGAATTCGAACTTGCGATGTTACTTTCGCCTAAAGGTCACTGATATGCCCCTTATCTATTGCGTAAACTCCATACACACGTAATAACGTTAAGCTGTAACCTGGAAGTACTCCTAAATTGTAGCTACGCAGATGAACTAGGAAGCAAATCAATCATATTTTGTAAACAAGTATAGAACGTCCTTATTTGTAAAAGGAATTAAATATGAAGGGTACACAGAAAAAATGAACAGAGTCACACGAAGTAAAATTTAAAGGAGAAGATTTTTAAAGTTTCAACACTAACCCCCAAAAATAATATTGCAATTTTTCAAAATTACTGTTCTCTACATGTTTGACAGTACGTTTTAAGGCACCACAAGATATGTTATAGTCATAAGTGATTGACGTACTTCTATAATTAGCATTTAATTAAAGCTTGACAGGACTCTGATCGTTTTTCTCTGTTTTCTTGGAAATAAATATACAATATCTGCCAATTAAATTATTTAGTATTATTTTTACATATTAAACACAACATATTAGCCTGTGATACATATATTAATAGTCACTCTATTGATCCGCTGAAAGTTCATGACACGGTTCTTTCTCATTTGTATAATTTTAAACAGGAAGTTTGGTGATGAACTCTTGAACATTTTTCTGCAAATCCTCTTTAGAAATTTGAAGTTCTTTTGACAGTGGGATTGGGCTGAATAAGCATAGTCGGGTTCACACAATTGAATTGATGTATTCTTTCTGGTTTTTATCCGTGACAACCGTGGATGTATACAATCCATTGTATGTTTCCCTATGATCGACAGTTGGAGGAATATGAGCTGCAGTTTTGAACGGGTTGCGGTTGGAAATTTATTTTTCTTTATTTTGAACCAAGAAACTTTCTCCAAGCCCAAAACATTTCTGTCTTGCAGTCCACAACACGCTTTGCGCCCTCTAAGTGACTCAAAGAATATCTTTATTGCTTGGCTTTTTCTCTGTTTTCATGTTTACCCCATTTATCAAAATAGAAGACTGTCCTGTGGACGCCACAAAAGATTTAATTGTGTCTAGGCGATGGGTGTTACACCAAAAAATGACAGGAGAGCTTTAAAACAAATTTCAATTTCTTCAAGTGACTCATTTCTTGCAACACGAATCTTGTAATCATCCGAGGTCGTCGTCTTTTCACAGGAATTACAGCAATCATACCTGCTAACTAAGAATTTTGAGCATTTCTGTAATCCAAACTATTGAAATACTTAGTAAGATTCCTTCTGTCATTTTTATGTGAAGTGTTTGAAACACTGCAAACGTATACAACCACAATTATCACCCATTTCGTAACTACAGTCTATTTTCTTCGTTGCTTGTGCAATTTTGCCCAACTATTATCGTTTTTCGGTGGAATAACCAATTTCCATGTAAAAATCCTCGTCACTCGCATCACTAGCCATAATAAAAAATGAAATACACATGAACAGAGCCATCGGCGTAGTTCAGTCGGCTGAGCTACATGCCTGCTGATCTGAAGTTGCGCTCGGGCATAGGTTAGATTCCCCTTAGAGCTGATTATCTGTTTGGATTTTGCGAGGTTTTTCCCAACCGTAATTGAAAATGTTAGGTAATCTACGGCGAATTCTCGGCCTCATCTCGCCAAATACGGTCTTGCTCATCACCAATCCCATCGACGCTAAATAACCTAGTAGTTGATACAGAGTCGTTAAATAACCAAGTAAACAAACACAAGAACAGTACCGAAATGAACACTGGTAATGCAACTGTAAACATCATGGCATCGCTAGGGAATATCAGCACTTGCGCAGTACACACATCAGAGGATTCTGTTCATTTTTACATAGTTCTGCGTGGACTCTGTTCATTCTTTCTTTGCATACGATTTCTTCATCGCTCGGTATTATGGACCCAGTTCATTTTAACGCTGTGATTCTTCATATATTTGTATTTATTCTATAAAGCAATGAGATGGCAGCAATAACTTCATTTTGAATTTTTTGTGACTGTTCGTGTTTTCTCTGCACCCTTCATATGTTTCTCTTCAACTCACTTTAATATTACATTACAACAATAAAAAGACGTAATTACGTGGTAAGCATCACCAAGACTATCTTCCAGCAATGGAGGTCCAGGGCACATACTTTCCCGTTAGAGCGCAAAAAGACTGACCATATGTCTATCATAAGAAAACGTTGAAAATGTAAGTATATATATATATATATATATATATATATATATATATATATATATATATACATATACATACATACACACAGGACTTTCATTTCAAAACTTCCCAGTCTAAATAACTAAATATTCGAATCCTTAAACAAAAAACACGTCAATTTAGATATTGAGGGGGAAGTCTGAAACCAGACTTAATTGCATTTTAGATTTCACCCCCCACTCTCCAGCCATCCCCACTTTCAAGTTTCAAATGGCACTCCTGTATTTTTATACTTGAATATGAAAGAGCATTCAATTGCTTATACACCTCATTCATATGTTTTCGCATCTTTTGTTTTCTATCGTCGCGTGGTGAATGAGACAATGGTCGCTCCGTAGGTTAGGATTTATTTCATGTACTTTAAGACTGGTTCACAATAAACCGGGAACGGAAACGACAACGAGAACGAGAACGGAAATAATGTTAAAATAAATGTATTTCCGTTTTCGTTCTCGTTGTCGTTTCCAGTTTATTGTGAACCAGCCTTAACGGATAAGCCTCAGAGTCTGGAGCTCAATCACTGAAATCCTATATCAGCATCGGAAACCTATGTTATCCCTAAAGGCCCATTCACAATGAAAATTAAACATAACGTAAGCGTTAACTTAAGAATATAAACGTTAAGGTAAAATCAAGATCATTCACGATGGGAACATAAACATAACAGCAAACATACTTGGTAACCATGGAAACATAACAACGACGCCATTTCCTCATATTCTGTCGTATACTTCAGCGCTCCACGATTGTGTTCTGTTTGCAAATCACGTAAGCATAAGCATGAAAGTTTGGAGTTTGCAAACTCTCATGTTAACGTCTTACTAGTGTTGTTTATGATTAGGTTTTCTCCGGAGCGGTTGTTTGCGCGCTTTCAATCGGAGACCTCCGGTTACCTCCGATTGATGCCGCGCAGATTGTATAGGCCTATGTGCTGTGGCGCAGACACACATTTTCCGCTGAGCTTTCCTTTAATCGGATCAGGCAGTGATTCGTGTCCGCTGACGTCCGCGTATCTTTTAAAATAAGTTGTAATTTGTTGTTGTTTAATCTCTCTTTTATGTTAATCTCTCTCTCTTATTCTGCTCTTTTTTTGTGTTGCATAAAGTGCTACGTTAGCTGACAGATTTTTTTTCTAGTTTTGAAATTCATAGTATATGTGGAAAGACGTATTAGTTTTATGTCATTGATCGAATTAATAACATTCAATCTAACTGCAAAACTAACGCAGAAGTAAAGCTTTTCAGTAGCTAATGTAAACATTTATACTTTAATTCTTCTAGAAACTCTCGTTTAATCGCAAACAGGATTTGTCAATTATTATTCTAATCGGTTTAGTTAACGTAAAATATATTAAAGGAGCTTCAGAATGTAACAAAAGAAACGTGGGCTATCAATGGGATTAAGTTTGCTGTCCAACATAATTTATTCAGATTCTTCACCGGACAGGATTGTGATTATTGTGTTAAAGGGTGTCAACATTTGAACTGCCTCTTCTAAAACACGCCACTTTTGCTCTGTAATAAAAATATAAGTGGATATCAACTTAAGGATAATTGTAATTATACTATTACCACATGTTTCTTTAGTTTCATTCAGAAATATTTTAATCCAAACAGTAAAATATAACTCAAGTTGTCTAAATAGCAAAATATAATTCAAGTCGTCTTGTAAATATTTAATATGTTTTTTATTGCCTCGAAAGTTACGTTTTAGAGAAATTTCAAGACTTTTTCCTATACTGTTAGCCTTTGGGAACAATAGCACTAAACCAATTTAAAAAGAAATCGTATCAAATGTTTTGCGTAATTGTTTTCATCAAGTTCGCGATTGTGTGGTCGCTTCAAATGGTCTAACAAATTCGAAGTTCCACCACCCTTAGAGTAAATTCGCCCACGAAGTTTACAGTGTGCGACTTTATTATTACCTTCAACTAAATTAAAGAATTTTCATGCGACGGATATCCGATTTGGTGCCATTTTATTCCACTCACAACTACCGTAAGTCTGTAAGCACAGGTCGTCGTTGAGCTAACTGTCGTTTCGCTCCGAACCACCGCATCCCTCCGTATGTCCCCTGTTCCACCTACGGTAGTACCGGAGATCACAGGTGGAGAGCTTTATTCGTAATCTCCGATTCCTCCGCGGTAGTAGTCACTCCGACGAGCAGCACTGCGTCTTACGGTAATGTTTATGTCAATGCTTATGTGAATCATTGTGAATGATCGCATTTGGTAGCCTGGGCGCAAACTTCTATGTTTATGTTACGGTTATGTTTAATTTTCATTGTGAATGGGCTTTAGACTTCAGCCAGCTTATTTTTAACTTAGCCTATTCCAGATGATAGATAAAATGATGGGGAGGTGTAGAATGTTGGTGGAATGAAATACGAAAACGAGGCAATGTCGAGAGAAACACTCTGCTTAGTTCAGAACAAATTCCATTACGACCAGAACCGGGATTGAAACCTGGCCGCCTGAATGGAAGACCAACAATCTAGCACAGAGCCATAGATATGGGATTTTCTTCACTTCACTCGCTTCATTTTTTTTTTTTCGCTTGCAACACTTTCATAAACAACCAATTTTAACAAACGGAAGTTAAGAAATACGTTTTGTACAACTGTTTTCTTTTTCGAAGCACACAAAGATGTAAAGATTCTGCGAGATGTTTTCTATTCTAGGTAGCCGTTTAAAGGTGACGTCAGTACTTCGAACCTAATCTCACGTGCCATCAATCTTAAGTTTTTCCTTGAAATATATTTTACGGGTCCCTTGCCAAGTCTAAGAGGAAAAAGGATAAAAAATATAAATGTCAAGTACTTTTCAGTGACTGATTTAACATTGCCTGACCTCTTGCGTTATTTCAACACAACTTACAGTTTGCATATCCAAAAACGCAATAAGTTCTAATTGTCCTTACCGGAAATTTATTCATACATTATTCTGTATGTAAGTTGATTCTATCTAACACAAAAGACCAAACATAACGAAGCGGCGACGTCGACAAAGAGTGCGTGTACCCTAGTACGTTTTATTGCTAGAAAGTGAGTAAATGTTATGTAACGTTTGTTTATGTCATATAGAGACAGAGGGGGCACCAATAAAGTAGGTTTACTGTCTGTCACATGAACGCCATACATACAACACATTTTGATTTCATGTGTAAGATGGTCACAAAAACCTAACACATTGAAAGTTTCGGGCTCTATCTTTTAGAAATTGGGAACTGTAGATAGAGATAAAAGTAAGACAATAAAACGGAACGTCAAAAACAGCCGCTGTGTAGAACAGAAGAGATTGGAAATAAGTAGAATTTTAATGCCAGTAATTGGATTGAAAAATCATATACGTGATAAGTAGCTAACTACGTACTTCTATCTTCTCTAAATTAGAACTAAAAATCTTGAATGTTACATCTACAATTCCTTAACAAAGTATTCATTATGTCCCGACATTAGAATTTCAGTTTTTTACAAATCATTGGTTTTCATTCATCCATAATTGAATGTACCCTGTAAAGGCTCGACTGTTTTTTTCTACAGTCTATTTTGAAACAGGCCATGTAACTTAAGAATATGAATATCATGTACTTAATTATGTAACGAAGTAAAAGAATACATCACAGAGTATTAACTTTTTAATTCTTTAACACTCTTGTAATATTTTATCGAAATGGAAAGTTAAACTTTTACTTTATGTCCAGGAAATTCTTGACGAAGTACAATATCCAACATATAAAATTCTTTTCTATCACTTTTGTATTTTCTTAACTAAATGGTCTAAATGTGAAAATCTTTGATATTTCGAGATAAATTAATTTATTATCCATATTTTCAATGTATGAATTTTTAAAATATTATTTCAGTAATTACCAAATCAGTAAACGACTTCGGCAACATTCCTGTAATTCATTTACGAAATGTTCAATATACAAAATCTTTAGGACTATTACAATATTTTCATATGTAAATGTCATTATATAAGAGTTTGGAGTGTATACTAATTCCTAGAAGAAATTACAACTCTATATCTCGCTATAATTCCGTTTTTCAGTAATCTCTTAACAAAATGCTTATTATGGAGAAAGTCTTTAAGAATATTTCTTCAATAATATTTCAACAAATTAAGATTTTCTTGAGTAGTATGTCAGTAGTAGAGTCTGAAGTATTCCATATTAAAATATCAAAATGACCATTAGGTAAATATCTTTATTATGTTTAGTAGTATGTTTATAAAATGACCATTATATAAATGTCTCGAGAATTTCTTTAGAAATAATGATCTATCTTAAAGTGACCATAATGCAAAAGTCTTGGGTCGGCCAGATAGAAGTGGAACCAGAGTTAGTTGTAATAGGAGACACAATAATTATCTCATGCCTCCATGTTAATTATAAAAACAGTGCATTAATTAGAACCAGGTACCCAGCTGCTGAATGTATTATCCTGTTACCTAATAGTTCATTTATTTTCCCTTTGTTTAGATTTAAAGTGGATGGCTATATTATTATTAATTAAGTAGGTACAGAGCAATCCGCATTCGGAATAACAATAGATATTATTAAATTATTATTAAATTATTATTATTATTATTATTATTATTATTATTATTATTATTATTATTAAATACACAAAATTATTCGAAACATGTACCATGAGAAACACACTATAGCAGCGGTCATCAAAACAGTGCACGCTCGGGCTAGCTTCTCTTACCCACGGACAAGACACAGCCCTAGCGTGCAATCGTCGCTGCTGGCGGGTACGCTGTCTCTCTATCCCTTATGCACGTCGGAGCAGAGTTCCTTACCCTCCATGCACTCTACCCATTTCAGAGAGTGCTGAAGACCACTGCACTACAGTATCCGCCGTAAATTTGATACCTGCTGATTCCAATGTAAATAATATTCTATCCCAAAATACAAAACCAGTTCTGTTCTCCAAAGCATCCGTTGCAATAATCTCTACAACAGGATATTGAACAAATATTGTGCTGTATCAGGGCTGCACCGGTACGTAGAATACGTCCCACGATTTCGGGAACTAAACTGCAGTTGTACAGGTTTTAATGGTTATTTTTATTTCGGTTTACAAATGAAGAACATGGGTCTGTGATAAGAGAAGTAATTAATGAAGGATATGTAACTTAATATATTTCCCCTTCATATGAAGAAACATTCCAAAATTAGTCTCAGCTCACAAGAAATTGTACACATCAAACGAGTGTTCGCATAGGTATAGTGCAGTCGAGATATCACTGAGAGAGGCCGTAAAACGAAAGCACTCCACTTTTTGGCCATTTCAAACTGAGAGAGCAATTTTGTTCCTTAACACAAGCCCCATCCCTCGGTAAAAAGAAAGAAAATATTCCTTCATTTTGAGTCTTCAAGGTCGTCTGTGATGATGGTTGGCCTCCTACTGCGCTCCTCGTCATGCACATTTTGGCGTCCAGCAGCAACGCACCATCTGCTTGCTAATGACGTTAGATCCATAGACCTGGCACAGCTGACGATAAATTTCAATCGGTGCTATGCCCTTTGCATTCAAAAACTTTATCCCTGATCGCACTTCACACGCGCAGGAGCTGGAATAGGAACGTCCATCTTCAACCAATGAAACGAAGCTACTGAGAGCACTCGGGAAGTTCCGCTAGCGCATGCGCCATGCCAGGACATTACTCTATCACGTACACGCAGTCGCTTCGCGCAAGATATGATTTGCTAGCTGTGGGACGAGTGGGAAAGTTACTTTATGGACGCGCTTCGTATATGATATTCATGAAAAATTATTCCCTGTATTATTCTTATTAAAGTCGGTGAGATAGAAAGGAAAACATCCCATGCACTTTGGGCTTTGATTATGAGATAACAATAAACATTCTGTTATGGGAACAGGTAAAAGATATTAACCTCAAATAGTTATACAAACCACCAATAGTGACTTTATCTTTAATGTGTATCACTTCTCCTATAAACAGTTTTCTTATTTATCTCAAAATTGTATAATATGGAATATTTTCTTTTGCATCTGACCGATTCAATTTTATACGCAACTTTGGCGTCCTCATGTTCGGAGTGTGAGGAAGTCGCGACATTGAGCGTGATTATACCAGTTATATTGACACATAGTCTAACTATACTAACATCAACATTCGACTGCGCCTCATAATTTTGTTAAAGTAAGAACTTGAAATGCTGTCTTTTTTTGTTTCATCCTGGATCCAGCCACCGGTGTAGCTCAGTCGGCTAAGGCGCTTGCCTGCTGATCCAGAGTCACGCTCGGACGCGGGTTCGATTCCCGTTCTGATTGGATTTTTTCAGAGGTTTTCCCCAACCGTAAGGAGGATTTCAGGTAATATTTGGCGAATCCTCGCCTCATCTCGCCAAATATTATCTCGCTATCCAATCCCATCGACGCTAAATAACCCCGCAGTTGATTTAGAGTCTTTAAAAAACCAATTAAAAATACGTATTCCGGAAAGGTTGCCCAATATCTGTACTTGGGAAGATGTACTGGCAAAATTTACAGCACATAAAATAATATCCTGTACGACTGATCGAGAGTGGAGTCAATACAGGTATACACTTGTCGTCGCGATTATAAGCGGTAGTTTAAAAACATTTGAAATTAAGATACCAACTGGCAGAACCGGTGTGGACTGTGCCTCTCACACCCCTGCACGCCAGACTTCTTGGAAATTCCAGTGATGTTCCCAGTAGTAAACCCACTCCTCCATGCTAGATCCTTTTGTATGATCGAGGTATAATTATAACCGTATGGACCTGCTTATTTGTCAGGTAGGGTAATCAATTTATTAGTTAATTTGGTGCAGTTACTGTTACTTGTTTCTTACATGGTTCTTTGTTTTGGAGATGTCTGAAAATAGTTGGTTTGAGATCTCCTATCCTGATACGGATATTGAAAGAACCCGGATCTATTAGTTCCAAAACCTGGCAACAGGAGGCGATAACATATTGCCCATTTAAAGAAATCTTTTCGTCATAACTCAGGCTGTAACGGGAGCGCTTTAATGAGATTTCTGTTGTGGCTTGCAGAGGGAGGGAACCGAGTCAAAACGTGACTCCGTGTCGATATTACTGTACGTCCATGCTCAGCCTGGGGTTTGAACGTCAGACCGTTCGAACAGGGTTATTCACTCCAAATAGTGTACAACGGAAAGCACTTGCTGAATTATTCATATCTTCTGATTAAGATATTGTTAGGGTGCGTGATCAAATGCCAGGTAATTTGGTCTTTGAAAGGAATATACAGTGTAAACGCAGAGCCAATATCAAAATCGTGCCAATTTACATTGCCTGGAAGACTGACCATCGGTCGGAATAATAGGACTGTGGGGATAAAAATGATATATATTGATATGTTATTTATAAATATTGCAATACTAAATCGAAACAATCAATTTTAATAATAAAAGACGTATCAGAGGCAAACTATTCAAAATTCAGCACCAAAACAAAGATCACTAATTGCCAGTTTTATTTCTTTAAATTAGGCATCAACAAAATTGTAATAGTGATCACTAGCAACAGTGATGTAACAGGGGCAACACAGTCTTTGCTTTAGCCCCTTCCTTCTCCCAGAGATACAATGCCACCCTGAATAAGCCCGCCATCGGTCCCTACCATCATATCCCACCTCCCTCAAATCCATTTTAATATTATCCTCCCACCTGCGTGCGTGAGAGAACTGAGGTTTCGTTTGGCGTGATAAATTAAAGGTTGAACTGCAGAATTATGTTTATTTGTCCACGAATAGGGTGACGAAATTCACATCGATAGAAATGAGGATACAAATCTTCAAAACGGAGGACATTCTTCGAAAAAAAAGATAACAGAAAACATGTACTCAGATTTAGGCTTAGAGCTATATTACACTATAAATTACGTCAATATCTATTTTATTACAAAATATTTACAGTACAGATTTAGACTTACATTATACTTAAAAGTATGTTGATATTACAAAATAATTATGATAAAACTTAATAATAATGATTTTACAATTAGCTACATATGAAGTCAAGGGAATTACAGTAATATTATTAAAGAGGACAGAAAATATATATTCAAATTTAGACTTAGCCTCATATTATATCAATATCTATTTTATTACAGCATACTTATAATAATACTTAATAATATAAAATGATTTTACAGTTAACTACGAGGGAGAGTCAAAAAGTAACCTTAATACCTGTTCTATTAATTGAATATGTACAGCTGTCAAAAGAAAAAGTGGCCGCTCTCCTGAAACAAAGTTCCCTTCGGGTATCTTCGCTATAATTCGGAGACAGGCGATGTTACATGTTGTTGGACCACGTTGCCTGATATCTACAGTTATAATTTAAGTATTCTCTCTGTGATTCGATAGCGTAATGGTAGCGTTCAGGCCTTTTATTCATGAGGTCCTGCGTTCGACTACAACCTCGTGCTTTTTATGTTCTTTTTTGTTATGTTTTTGAGAGAGACAAGCTATACATAATGGCTCCTTTCTCTTTTACGATTATTTTAGTAATTAACATCAGGTTCATTAATATATTATGCCATGACTTTATCATTATGATATTGTGGCTGCAAATGGAAAGAAAAAAGATTTTATTCTCAATAAAAATATCTTTCGTGGCATAAACAAAACAAATTTACTGGCGTCGGCCTTAAAACATTCAAACAATTAAGCGTTCAAAAAACAAAACAAAAAGCCACAATTCAATATTTAGTCTATCTTCCTCTTATCTCGATCATCTTGCAGTCGAGTGGGCATGGAATTGACTAGTCTTTGCAAATAGCGACTGTTCTTAGACACGATATTCCAGGCATTCTGAACATACATACATAAGTGTTCTGTCCATGGGCAGGTCTTTCATTGCAAACCCAGCAATCTCCAATCTTTCCTATTTTCTGCCTTCCTCTTAGTCTCCGCATATGATCCACATATCCTAATGTCGTCTATTATTCTTTTCAACCAGAGACCCAACCAATTACTTTTTATCTTTCTAATCAGTTTCAGCATCATTCTTTCTTCACTCACTTTTTCAAACACAAATTTATTTCTTATTCTGTCTGTCCACTTCACACGCACCGTTCTTCACCACATCCACATTTCAAATGCTTCAATTCGTTTCTCTTCATTTCGTCGTAATGTCCATGTTCCTTCCCCATACAATGCCAAACTCCACACAAAGCACTTCACTAGTCTCTTCCTTAGTTCTTTTTCCAGAGGTCCGAAGAATATCCTTCTTCTTCTATTAAAAGCTTCCTTTGTTCATGTTTGCAGTTTTTCTTGGGAAGGATAGGCCTAAATGCGGTAACATCCCGTTGCTTTCCGCACACCACTATCTCTTTCGCATCTTATTAAATTCCAGGGGACCCAAGCGTGGAGATGAGGAGAGTGGATTTGACTAATTGGGCCCTCCGGACTTCACCGAAAGTCACGGCAAGGGTTAAATATTAATTCTATCAGGATGTTTGACCCGATCAGAGACCGGGAAATCTCAATTAGCCTTTGCCCCCCGCATCCTGGACTAGCTTCTAGGAATCATCAGAAAATCTTAGAGTGTGATTGGGCCAATTTTTCCGAAAATGTTTCCACACTTTTGCCCTCGTAGTTCAGCGGACGAACGTCGAAATTTAGATGTCAACGTCTCATGTTCAATTCCTCGTTACTCCTTTTCATTTTATTGTGGTTCAAGATAGTATAATGTAATAATACAAAAAGAAAAACTAATACCAGTATTATGCAACTGGATTTTTCCAAACCTAATATTAAATTTATGTTATTTATATCGCTAAAGAACGATTACAATATAAATAACTATAATATTATTTATACAGTATCACTAAAGAACGATAACAGAATATAAATGATAAATATCGGTTTGTTTAATATTAATATAAGATATTATATAATATTTATTTAATTATCTAAATAAAATAACCTATTTTACAAAGAAAGATGGTTATTTGTGTTATAATAATTACTTACATAAAATACAGATTATTTATATTGCGAAAGAACAATAACAATATAAATAACTTGAATATTATTTTATAATGCTAATGAAGGAAAACAGAATATAAATGATAACTTGAATATTATCTATATCGCTAAAGAACGATAACAATATAAAAAACGTGAATATTATTCATATCGGAATTTCACAGATTTATTATAGATGTATTTAAGAAATTGTAGAAGAATAGTAATTAGTAACAGTGTCCTATTTATTCTTCTTGGAGCCAAATTTGTGACTTTTAAAAGTGTGGTTACTATGTTGAAGTGTATGTGTTGTAACGGATGCTTGATTTGTTATGTATGTGAGTCAGTTATGGGATGCTTGATATCGTCGCAATTTTGTAATTATAGTTTGATTGTGTTTGTGTGACTATTGTGTATTAATTTATGATGTTTGGTACGGAAAGCTGCGTATTTGTGTTATAGAAGTGTTACGTATGTGTGTTGTTAATGTTTTTGTATGTTTCAAATTGATACCTGATATTTATTTTGCAATGCCTAATTTACGGTTTGTTTATGTTTTGTTTACATCGCGTAAGCTAATTTAATTTTCTTTTCTATTTCTTTTTATGCTTATCTTTTTTGTGTATGAAACTATAGCCCTAACATACATATGTAAAATAGGGCTAACCACCATTGGAGATACAATAATAATAATTGTTATTCATATCGTTATAAAGTGATAACAGAATACAAATGATGACTTGAATTTTATTCATATCTCTAAAGAACGATAACAAAATATAAATAACGTGATATCCATAAAGAACGATAACTGAATATAAATGATAATTTGAATAGCATTTACATCGCTAAAGAACGATTAAAAAATAAAATGAAAACTTGAAGAAGGCCCGAACCCACAACCTTTGAACCATTAAACAAGCACTCTACCGCTGGCCTACGAGGCGCAGACATAGAACACTTTCATAGTTCGGGAACTGCTTGTACAAGCACATGCATCGTGTAACATCGCCGCGACCCGAAGTGGACTTTGAAAATATTCGCTGTTCACGAGTGCGGCCACTTTTTTTTTTTTTTACAGCTGTACAATAAGACCTCAAACCCTTCATCACTTTTCAACATAGTGTAAGCTAACAGGAGCACTTGCATTGAACGTAGTGGGGACTATGTTGAAAAGGGATGAAGTGTTTGTAGTCTTATTGCACATATTCAACTAATAAAACAATTATTAAGGTTACTTTTTGACTCATCCTCGTACATATGAAAGCCAAGGGAACTATAATTATTATCAAAATAATAAAAAGACCACACAAAATGTGAATTTAATATTACTTTGTGAGCGAAGAGAGTTAAGATCTTTGGCAAAGAGTACATTCCGTCGATGCTGCTGCCACCTACAAACAAATTACTTGAAGAAGGCGTCAAATCAGTTAATTTCAAAATATCAGACATACAAGTTACGAAAAGGAGGACATTTCTTGATATTTTTAAAATCCGCCCGGACCCCGGACAAAGACCTAAAAAGGAGAATATATCCGGACAAAAGAGGACGTCTGGTTACCCTAACCATGAATTATTAATTAAGTCATTAAATATTGTCTTTAAATAAAATTGCATTGGTAAAATTGACTCTCCATTAGAACAGGGTCCTTAGATACTTTTGAAAGGCTTGTTACATTTTAAGTCACTCTGTTCTCAATTTCTGAACGAAAGGCGCTTTACTAAAAGACATAACTATAACGTTACTTCAATTGCTGATTAACTGCGCCGGGTAATAATTTAAACGAATAACCTTCAACTTACAAGTATTTTTTCCTTTTTTGCTATTGGATTATTCTCTGAAAATTCCCCTGACCACAGACAGCAGTTCCTTCCCTCTGAACACTACCAAAAACAACCAGGTTCAACGGAAAATCACCAATGTTGGCAACACTGCACATGATATGCGAAATAATTGGGTACTACAGTGTCTTTCTTTCACACTGCTGCCAGCGCACGGCGGCTCGCTTGCCGGCCGCAGCAGCTCGGATTGCCGCCAAAACAGTTATAACATCCCCGCAGCTGGGACCCCCGCCGCCCGCGCATGAGATTTGGGCATGTTTGTAGCAACAGCACTGAAGCCATTGTATAGTTTGTTTTGTTCATGTTCCATACGTATAAATGTACGAGTTTTAAATGCTAATTAAGTTACGAGTGTTATCAGTGTGTTTCGTTTCTGTTACATGCGTATAAGAAGCCACCGTCTAGTTCGTTTCGTTCCTGTTTCATGCCTATGTGAAGCCATTGTCTAATTTGTTTCGTTCCTGTTCCATACGTATAAATGTACGAGTTTTAAGTGCTAATTAAGTTCCGAGTGTTATCAGTTTGTTTCGTTTCTTTTCCATGGGTATAAGAAGCCACTGTCAAGTTTGTTTCGTTCCTGTTTCATGCCTATGTAAAGCCTTGTCTAATTTGTTTCGTTCCTGTTCCATACGTATAAATGTACGAGGTTTAGTGTTAATTAAGTTACGAGTGTTATAAGTTTGTTTCGTTTCTGTTCCATAGGTATAAGAAGCCACTGTCTAGTTTGTTTTGTTCCTGTTTCATGCCTATGTGAAGCCATTGTCTAATTTATTTCGTTCCTGTTCCATTCGTATAAATGTACGAGTTTTAAGTGCTAATTGCGTTACTAGTGTTATCAGTGCTTGAGCGGTTTTCCATAATGCCTCGACATGATTACACATTGCCACAAAGGATATTTATGTACGGCACAAATGTGACAAACTCTTGTAGGGAAGTTAGAAGGCGATTTGAAACACAATTTCCCAGTTTACCTATCCTACACAGAGAAACCGTGCGAAGACTTGTGAACAAATTCAGACAAACGGGGTCGATTCGCGATAGAAAGCGAAGAGTAACACGATCCCCTGAGATAACAGTATGCGATTTTTATCTATGGGGAACTTGAAAAATGTAGTGTATGCAACAAATCCCCATACATTGGAAGAAGTAAAAGAAAACATTAGACGAGAAATTGACTCAATTTCGGATATTGAACTTTATAGTATGAATGAAAATTTTCTGAGAAGATGCCAGAAATATGTGTATGGAGAAGGGCAACATTTCCAACATCTCTTATGATAAGATGTGCTTATTATTGTAATTGTATCTGTAACTATGAGAACGTGAAGCGACAGCGGGTATGTAACTGTTTCGTCGAGAGTTCGAGCTGCTCTGGCCGAAATGCGCTGGCCGCAGTGTGAAAGAAAAGCACTGTACATTTATATATACTTTAACAATTTAATCCCCTAAATCTGATTATTTCTCGTTCTAAATTTGTTTTTTCAAAGAGGAGATGTAGCTAAATCACTTTCCCGCACATGAAAACGGTAGATCCACCCATTTTCATCGAAAGTCATCGGCTCGTTTTCAAGATAAAATTTACAATTATTGTAATATGTAATTATAGAAATTTACAAATATATACAAGAATTCCCCATTAAATTGTATACGATTTATACAACCTTCAGTAGATCACATTACATTTCTATTTAAACGAACTAGATACATTTCGACGGTTGCAATATTCTTAACTCAAAACTTAAGTAGTAAGTTATACTACAACCACCGCGTGCTTAAACGCATCCGATAGCCAATGACTGCTTATACTGTCTGCTTAAAAGACCATTCTAACAATGCTCTCGCTGAAGTGGTAGCACCAAATATAGGCCTACTACTCTATGTTAAATCGAATGTCTGCTCCAAACTATGAAAAAAAAAAAATAATAATAAAAGCGTAGGTCCACCGGTATCTCCATTTATGTGTGACATAATGAAGTGGGTTTTTTTTATTTTATTGGGTTATTTTACGACGCTGTATCAACATCTACGTTATTTAGCGTCTGAATGGAATGAAGGTGATAATGCCGGTGAAATGAGTCCGCGGTCCAGCACCGAAAATTACCCAGCATTTTTCGTATTGGGTTGAGGGAAAACCCCGGAAAAAATCTCAACCAGGTAACTTGCCCCGACCGGGATTCGAACCCGGGCCACCTGGTTTCGCGGCCATACGCGCTGACCGTTACTCCACAGATGTGGACAATGAAGTGTATTAGGAATAATAACCATCAGAAACACTTGTGGATAAATTCGTGAAACCTCTACTTAGTAACGCAAGGAAGTTCCACAAAGAAATATTTTTTCCGGTTTCCTTATTCTTTCATGAGCAAAGAATATAATGGATTAACGAAGAGGAGGAAGAAGCTATTAAAGTCACGAAACAGATTAGTATTTAAATCACATACTACAAACAAAAAGCATAGGATCTATATCCACAAACGATTCACTAACCGTTAGGAACTGCCATCTTTCTTACTTACTTACTTACCTACTTACTTACTTGCTTACTTACTTCCTTACTCGCTTTTAAGGAACCCGGAGGTTCATTGCCGCCCTCACATAAGCCCGCCATTTGTCCCTATCCTGAGCAAGATTAATCCATTCTCTATCATCATATCCCACCTCCCTCAAATCAATTTTAATATTATCTTCCCATCTACGTCTCGGCCTCCCCAAAGGTCTTTTTCCCTCCGGCCTCCCAACTAACACTCTACAGTATATGCATTTCTGGATTCGCCCATACGTGCTACATGCCCTGCCCACCTCAAATGTCTGGATTTAATGTTCCTAATTATGTCAGGTGAAGAATACAATGCGTGCAGTTCTGTGTTGTGTAACTTTCTCCATTCTCCTGTAATTTCATCCCTCTTAGCTCCAAATATTTTCCTAAGCACCTTATTCTCAAACACCCTTAACCTATGTTCCTCTCTCAAAGTGGTAGTCCAAGTTTCACAACCATAAAGAACAACCGGTAATATAACTGTTTTATAAATTCTAACTTTCAGATTTTTTGACAGCAGACTGGATGATAAAAGCTTCTCAACCGAATAATAACAGGCATTTCCCATATTTATTTTGTGTTTAATATCCTCCCGAGTATCATTTATATTTGTTACTGTTGCTCCAAGATATTTCAACTTCTCCACCTCTTCAAAAGATAAATTTCCATGTTTTATATTACCATCTCGTACAATATTCCCGCCACGAGTCATAATCATATACTTTGTCTTTTCAGGATTTACTTCCAAACCCATCTCTTTACTTGCTTCCAGTAAAATTCCCGTGTTTTCCCTAATCGTTTGTGGATTTTCTCCTAACATACTCACGTCATCCGCACAGACAAGCAGCTGATGTAACCCGTTCAATTCCAAGCCCTCTCTGTTATCCTGGACTTTCCTAATGGCATACTCTAGAGCAAAGTTAAAAATTAAAGGTGATAGTGCATCTCCTTGCTTTAGCCCACAGTGAATTGGAAACGCAGCTGCCATCTAGCGACAATTATTTATATTTATGTTACATGTTTGACCATTGAATGAGAAGGCAGTGTAAACGCCATCGGATGCTTGTATGCGTTCGAGCTGGCGGTCACTACAGCTTACAAGCCAAAGACAAATGATATAGAGAGACCTCAAACCATTAAAGCACAGTCTAGTATATACAGTAACGGAGCTCGATACGTAGTAAATATGCATCCATAGATAGTTGCTAACCACTAGGATCACTAATATCGCCTCATTACAGACAATGCGAAATAGTACCGGCACAGTCTATTGTTCCTAGCACCCTCACAACTCAAGCTTCGTGACTGTATATACTAGACTGTGATTGAAGTCTATGCTTGACAACTGGAACGGCTTCCAAGCGCTACTGGTGAGAAATGTATGCAACTCACACTATCGAAGTATTGCTATCTTTGTCTTTCATATTGTTCCTACTGCGCTGATGGTGTTAGATGTGAATAAATGGAATTTTAAGTAGCTGAGTTTCATTTAGCGGAAAAAAATAAGTCGGAGAATGTAAATTTAATTTCATACAAGATCACACAGCCAAACTCCACAGGACGACATGCTGCAGACAAAGACGATGATACTAAAGTATCTCCTTTCTTGTCTGCTTCGGCCCCTGCCATATGTAAGACTAAACCCATTGCCCGCAGTGGAGAGATAATTCTGTGGATTATACACGAGACATGACAATAAAGGGACTTCCTCGTGAGGGATCACTTCGATACAGGGACCACACCCTGAAGACAACACGAACACATATACAGAGTGATTCAAAATTCCGGCGACATAGACAAACACCGTTATTATTGTAGATAGCGAAAAATGGAAAGAGGGTAAAGTTATTGGAAATATGTAGTTTTCAATATAATGTGCTTGAATTTTTAGCGTAGAATACACCTTTGAGGCTCTACACTAGTACGACACACTCGCCAGTTCCAATGCTGCCAAATTAGTGGCTTTTCCGCTAGTTCTACCGGACTTCAGATACGTAGTGGATTGGGTAAATTACGAAATGATTACGATAGTTAGCAGTGTTATCAATACAAGTCAGGAAAAACCACAAGGCAAGAATGAAATTCCCCTTAATTCTTATGCTACTAATGCAAAAAAATATTTCTTTGTACTGTGAGGAGTTACATAACCGCTAAATCTACATGCCAACTATTTTTCTTCATTAAATAATACGTATCTAAAAATCCGGCAACTAGCGGGAAAGCCACAGGTTTTGCAGCATTGGACTGGCAGGTGTCGTACTCGTATACAGCCTCAACGGTGTATCAGACGCTGAAAATTCAAGCACATTAGATTCAAAACTACGTATTTCCAGCAACTTTCCCCTCTTACCATTTTCGCTATCTGCACTAATTACGGAGTTTGTCTATATCGCTGCAATATTGAATCATCCTTTATAGACAACAGATTGAACGTTCGGAGTAGATGGAAAGTAAAACCTGAAAAAATTCACACTGAGATTGGTCGGCCTCGGCCTTGAACCTGGGCTTCCCGAAAGCGAGTTCAAGATGATACTACCTCGAACATCCCACTCGGTTAATCATATTCACAATTCTTATACATAAGAACCAATTCCTTAAAAATAAAATATCACAATAACACCCAACTGAGCGCAAAAATGTTCAACGCTGTTACAGGAATACTATGAATTCCCTGTCAACTTTTTAATCTAACAGAACTTAGAACATTGTATATGAAAGTGTGTACTTTATTTCACCAATGATTAGAATATTACGTCCCAACCTGAAATAATGGAATAATGGAATCTGTTTTGGAAGGCATGAAATAAAATGACTATAAAGTGTATAATGGGGATGCTGTAGAATTCATTTCAGTTCCGATGTGATACTAAACCACGGGAGGTTTTTTTTATCATCATTGTTACCGTATAAGAAACAAAAGAAGTTACTCAGCAACGACCGAATAAACAAAATACTTCTTGAATAGATGGGTATTTTCTGACGAAGCAACCTTCCTTGTCAGTGGGTGAGTGAATACCTATAATGCAATAATGTATGGATGTGAAAATCCACATGTCTCATATGAATGGAGGGGGCTAGTCCTAAATTTAATGAAGTCGCTATAATCTGTATGGGCCGTTTGCCTTCGCAGGGGAAACAGTTCGATCAGTACCATATCCGGAAAACTTTTTCGAACACAACTGTAACAGAAAAACAACATGGGTATCATCGTGTTCCATCAGGATGGTACACAACCTCATAGGGCAACAGATGTCCGTGATTAACTGGATGACACATTTGGTAACAATGGTGTGGTCGAGGAGGCCATTTATGTAGTCTCCAAATTCCCTAGATCTGATACTACCCGATTTATTTCTTTGGGATTTCGTGAAGAATGATATGTATGCAAAGCGACCCAGGCATATTCATGATCTCAGAGCAAAGATTTTCTCAGCTTTTCTGAAAGTTACTCTGAGATATTAGACCACGCACGAGAGGAATTAGCTTCAAAATATGAACTGTGTCGTGTTCGAAATGGTGGGTGTGTTGAGATCTAATTTGGACAAAACTCCCATTTTTCTAGAATGCATATACAATTTAACAATAAATAGTAACAGTTCTCAATTTGTCACATTTTTATTTTATGTCTTCGCAATCGGATCACCCTATATTTTACATCTGGTGCTGCAATAATCTCTATACCACACTTACTCCTCTTGGACATTATAGAAATTACAAGCTTCTATTATTTTTTCATTCTAATCTCACGTGAATTAGCACATAGGTTTCGTGATTACGTAAATTCAGCTCTTCGTTTTTATTTGTCCGGTTTCCTTGTTGAAATAGCTTTCCTTAAATAAAGCCTTCCTAGAATTGACAGTTACAAACTCATTATCTCTATAATGAGAGCAAGCAATACTTAACAGTAACAATATCCGTTTAATTAAGGGGCTTCCTATTGACTGACAGAAAGTCTTCTGAACGTTTCACACATTTTCTTGGTCGATTGGATAAGTCAATTAGTAGAGACACAAGAACAAAACACCGGATACCCGCCATTAGGTTCAGCAGAATAGGAGGAGGATCAAACACAAAAAATAAGAAAGTATTGTTAAAAAGGTTGAATGGAGGCTCAAGGTCGGTCAATCAATTTCGTTGTTGAAGGTGAAGCTGAAGGAGGAATGCCTCATTTAACGCGCCTCGACGTGACAGGAGGATATCGAGGTGTGTGAACTCCAAACTCGATTAGCGCACTGTGTACAGTGTGCACGCACTGCTGCTCAGAAAATCAATTAATGGGCGAGAAAACCTACACAAAAATAACTTAAACTCTGAGCTCCGTTTGCGAAAAAAATTCTCGAAGTTTTTTAGGTAAAAATAATTGAGGCGCAAACATGTACTTGATAGTTGAATACACTACAGCAGTCGTGATGATATAGTCTGTGCAATGTAACGTGAGGTACTAAATTGCAACTTCAACATTTTTCCCCCATTACTTGATTACAGCTTAAATTTAGTGATTTTCTAGCTATTACTACTAATAAAATTTAATAATTTTCGTTTGTTGCTGAACTGTAGTTGACCACGAGGGTCCAGAATACAAGACAATTGTGGAACAATTCCCTCCGATGGTAAGAGGAGTTGCGCGCAACCGCAGCGAGATATTCTTTTATGTGTTACATTGGTATTTATGTCAGAAATTACATCGACAGCTGAACTGCGGCGAGAGATGACAAACCTTAAGTGAGTGATTTCATAATCAGAGTGCATGGTGTATCACAGTAGCAATGCCCAAAATATTCAAGTCTTTTTGGGAGGGGTACATAACAGCTCTTTCCGATGTCAAGTCCAGTCACGTTAAATAATCGGAGTCTGCAAAAAACGTGGTTTCGTTATTTCCAAGAAAGGCATCTTGTGTGTACCTAATAAGACTGGTAAAGCTCAGATGGGATTAACTTAATTCCAGAGTATAAAAAGCAAGCAAATCAACCCCCCGTCACAATTCGCCGCACCCCACGAGATGATAAATATTAATTTCATTCGAGCTTTGCCAATCTTATTAAGTACAAGAAGATGTCTTTCTTGGAAATAACGAAACCTCGTTTATTGCAGGCTTCTTTTATTTTCACTTAACTGTACTTGGCATCGAAAAGGGTTGTAATTTACTCCTCCCAAAAAGGCTCGATTTTCTTGGGAATTTCTGCTGTGAGTAGCCGTGCACTCTGAATATGAGATCACTCACTACTGGTCTGTCACCCGCGTCACAGTTCAGCTGTCGTGTGACTCCTGACGCACATGATGTCATTCAAATTCATTATCAGATATCGGAAACAACCCTGTACACGCATTTAAAAATATCACGATAATTTTTTGTAAGCGTTATGTTGGCACAATCTGGGATATTTATCAGGCGAAACAAGCCACTCTAAGTGAAATTTATCACTTTTATTCAGATTCAATATTTTGAGTAAATTTCTTGCGATTATAATATAACGTAATATATTTGGGAAATATAATTATTAATTATTCAATTATATAGCGAGTTGTATGTGAAGTTACTGTTTTAAGATCTCCTTTATTCGTTTCGTTCTACATTTACTTCATCCTATTAGTCTCTCTTTTGTCTTCCTCTATTCTTATCTTCTCCGCTACTTTACCTCCCATTCATATCTAAACATTGTTTTATTCTTCTTTCCTCTTCATACTCTTACTCCTATTCCCCGTCCTCTTCCCACTAATCTCGAATTTTCCGTCCTCTTTCCCTCACTCACTTTTACTATTCACGTCAACCTTCGTTCATTTATTCTCTCCGCCTACTCTCTTCTTCTTTGTCTTCTTCCCACCATTCTGCGTTAAATTTCTTTCTTTGTTTATTTAACGACGTTATCAATTGTGATTATTAGCGTCGATAGAATTGGTAATAGCGAATCTCTACTAGAGAAGATGATTTCTTGGATTCGCTATAAGATTATCTAACATTCGTTCTACAGTTGTGGAAAATCTCAGGAAACCCCAACTAGGTAATCCATTCTATTTTCCCTCTTCACTGTCCTATTCACATTTCTCTTCACCCACTTCTGCATACTGTATGATAATTCCCTTTTATTCGGTGCTCCCTCTTTATCACATTCGAATCACACTTCCGTCCATTTCTTCTTACTGTCTATTATTCCTCCTCTCCTATGTATTCTTCCTTCCACTTACTTTTTTATTTGCCTATTCACATCTATCTTCACCATTTCTTCTTACTCTCATTTTATACTTCTTCCTTCCAACGTCTCCTTATTTTCTCTTCCTTTCAATTTTCTCCTCCCCCTTTTTCCTATCCATATTCCTCTTTGCAGATTTCTTCTCACTTTATTTTTGTTCTTCTTTCTCGTTTACTCTGTCTCTCGACTTAGTTCTCCCACATTTTCATCTCTTTGTAGTCTTTGTACCATTTATATTCCCTTCTTGTCATCTTCAACCCATCCTTCTTCTTTCATCTTACTTTCCTCCATATCTTCGTATTATTTCACCCACTCTCCTTCCTTTTCATTCTCTTCCACCCTCCCTATCTATTCCTCTTCTTTCAGCCTACTTTCCTCTAACTCTTCGTATTCTTTTACCCACTTTCCTTTCTTTTCATCCTCTTCCACCCATCCTCCTACCTATTCCTCTTCTTTCACCCTACTTTCCTCTATTTCTTCGTATTCTTTCACCCACTCTCCTTCCTTTTCATCCTCTTCCACCCATCCTTCTATCTATTCCTCTTCTTTCACCCTACTTTCCTCTATTTCTTCGTATTCTATCACCCACTTTCCTTTCTTTTCATCCTCTTCCACCCATCCTCCTATCTAGTCCTCTTTTTTTCACCCTACTTTCCTCTATCTCTTTGTATTATTTCACCCACTCTCCTTCCTTTTCATCCTCTTCCACCCATCCTTCTATCTATTCCTCTTCTTTCACCCTACTTTCCTCTGTTTCTTCGTATTCTTTCACCCACTCTCCTTCCTTTTCATTCTCTTCCACTCATCCTTCTATCTATTCCTCTTCTTTCACCCTACTTTCCTCCATTTCTTCGTACTCTTTCACCCACTCTCTCTCTTTTAGTTTTCTTTCACTCATTCTCCTCCCTCTTCCTCTTCTTTTATCCTACTCTCCTCTATTTCTTCGAATTCTTTCATTCATTCTCCACTCTCAGTCTACTTTCATTCACTACTTCATCTTATTTGTACCCTTCTTCTCTCTCTTCGTCTTCTTCATCCCACCCTCCTCATCTCAGTCTGTTTCTCCCACTAATTTTTCTCTGTCTCCTCTGCCGTTCTCTTCTCTCCACTCGTTTCCTTCGTGCTATTCTCATTCACGACTTTTTTCTAGTCTTTTCTTCGTTTTACTATTTCTGCTCCTTTTCTTGGTCTCCCTCCAGCTATTTTTTCTCTAACTTTCTCGTTTAACCATTCCTTTTTCTTCCTACTCTTATCGGACTTTCTCTTCGTAATTTCTACACCGTTTTCTCTATCTTACTGTTACTCTTCTTTCTTTTCCTGTCCTTTCTTCTGGCAGGTCTAATCTAGAAAGAAACCGATTTTCGTAGCTACAATAAGAGCATAATAGTTGACGGAGGTCTTCGCCATACAGTCAAACAAGACTGCTGGCGTTAGCAAGAATAATGGGTTCATGTTATCTAACTATAATGAGAGCTAGTTGCGTGTGTCTTTGTACTGGTTTCATGTCTTTGTATCTGGATGTTCTAGTGTCTCTCATCTCTAACCTGTCTATCGGTTCCAGATACTCGGGTTTGTACCTGTCTCTCCACATGTCTATTTACGTCTGCTCGCCGTTTTCTACCAGATTATCAACCAGACATTGTATGCGCTTTCCGGCCAGGTTGTACAACTCTTATCCATCTGTCAGTTCGCATATGTGCAGGTAGATGACCATCTGATTAACCATCTCTGTATTCGGAGTTGTCCGTTTGACTTTCAAGTAGGCTTATGTACAAGTGTTAGTTCTCTGGACGTAAATGTCACAATGGATGTCATATTACAACAGTCATCATAATAATGACGAAGACCTGATGGACCACCACCACCACGAAAAAGTTCTTCGCCTCTTCACGTCTTATACCATAAAATCTACCATTTTGCTCATTCTCTCCATCATCTTTTTCGCCATCAACACCAACATCACACCACAATATTCTTCGTTCTCTTCGGTAATTTTTAGTACGTTACTTATTCAGTGATTAGTGATTACACTGCTCTACAAAAGAAAACTTTTTGTCTGCTACTGAGCAAATTTCAAGTGTGTTATACTGAAATTGATGCGCTGAGTCCCGATCTGTAATTTGATTTATCATAGCACGTCAGCGGTGCTGTGGAGTAACGGTTAGCATGCCTCACCGTGAAACAAGCTGTCCCTGGTTCAAATCCCGGACGGGAAAGATACTTGGTTGAGATTTTTCCGGGGTTTTCCCTCAACCCATTAAGAGCAAATGCTAAGTAACTTTCGGACCCTGGACCCATTTCGCTTCATTTCATTCAGACGCTAGATAAACATAGCAGTTGATGAAGCGTTGTAAAATAACCAAAATATATTATAAAAATCATTAGACCTGCAGCATAATGCATCGGACATTCTGACTCGGACAAGACGGTTTTGTCTCGGACCGTTTGATGTGGAGGTACACGTATTGTTATGAGCAGGCTTCGAGACTTCGGACCCAATAGAGCAGTTCAGTGGGAAATCCGCATAACGGCGTACTTAGTATAGTGGTAAAGCGTACAGTGGGTGGGGGTACTGTAGAATGAATGCCAACAAATACACAAAGGAAAACGCTCTGGATTTGAAGGTTCTGACGAATAATTTCGTTTTCATACAAACTGTGTCTGAAAGTATTACACGGTTAGAAAAGTCAGAGCAAGAGCTGCTGGAAGCCCTCAAATTAATTTAGAAAATGATGCAGAGAATTAATGAGACATCAAATACACCGGTTACTGAATGTGTAAAACAGAAGTGGAAATCAATTTTATGTAAAAATAACGGATATGGAACATTGTGTATTATAAACAGCAAGTTAGTGGACATAGAGTCACCCGAGAGTCTTTTAGAGACTGCAATGATGTTCGGTTTTTTCGTTTTGCTTCTATCATGTCATGTGACGTAGAGCGCAGCTTTCTACAGTACAAACTTTGGCAGATAACCGAAAAAGATTTACGTTTGCGACACTGAGAATGTATGTTGTAGTAGGTACATTGCAATCCGGTACTGTAAGTGCACTTCCTAAAGACGACCAATAGGATAAATGAAAAAAATTAAATTGCTACATGCTTATTTCCACAATTAACACTGTGTATAATTAAACACAAATGCTTATAAAAGACAAGAGAATAAATGCTTTTCATATTCTTTTGACATTATCATTGTGTTATGTATATTTACTTTCAGAATGTACATATGTGTGTTTCTCCATACTACCGTGCTCTACTCTAAATAGCAACGTTGTTACCTCAACACATCTCTAATCTACCTGCAGCGGGTCAACAACCTATAGTGCATGCACAGTAAACTTATTGTATCGGGTCCAAAGTCTCGAAGCTTGGTTATGAGCTACAACTGCGTCGGACGAATGTATGCATCGAACGGTACGAGACAAAGTCGTCCTGTCCGAGACTAAATATCTGCTGCTGTATTCTGCCGGCCTTAGCATGTACAATTTTCAATGCGAGCAATTATTATTTTAGGACTGCTTGAAAACAAACTTTGTAATGCAGTGATTATTGACTTTCCACGCGCATTCGATGTAGTCCCACACGACATATTTTGGTTAAACTAAAATCAACTGGGATGACTTCAGAGTACTCCAGTGGATCAAGGAATGTTTACTTGTCGCACTCAGAGAGTACGGGTCATGGTGGAAACATAGTAGAGGTGTGGGACAAGCTGTGCTCGTTTTCGTTCAGTCTGCGCATGACGTCACCTTCACTGCAGGCCGCACTCGAATGACACAGTCAACATAACAGTGTTGATGGTTAGATCTGCGTCCATAGATTTAAATGAATAAATAAAAATCATTGTTTGTATATTCAGTAAATATTTACAGTATATATAATAGGGTCTACTTTGAAGTGATAACATTATAAAATAGTGAACAATAAATTAAATTCAAGAGTCAAGAAATAATGTAATATGGCAGTGCAACGTTAATAATTGTCTTCTGTAATATACACATATTTTTATAATAATTATAATACATTATGCTACAAATATGCACAAAATTAGACCCATATAACACACATATTATATTACACATGAATTCAAGTATAATAGGATTATAACGTATTAAAATTATGATATATTACATATTGAACCAAGTTTCAAGAAACAATGTGATATTGCAGTGTGTCATTAATAATTGCCTTCTGTAATATACACATGCTTTTATAATAATTACAATGCACTGTGCAATAAATATATACATACTTAGATCTATACAGTTATTTATAACATACCTTATTTTATACATGAATTCAAATACTTTTGAACCTTCATTAACGTATATGTATATGCATTTCTTGGAATAATTTGTCATTATATAGTAAACAAATATTTTTATATATTTAGGCTATTGGAGACATAATATATTATAGTCTACTACATTATTTACCTTACTATTCCACTCACGACATAATATAATTTCACTATTCTAAATCCCACTCTGTTAAGTAAATACTTATTCTCATGCAATCTTTTTCATTTTCTTTATAATATTGCTCTTTGAAATTCCAGAAATTGTTATTGTTTTATTAATTTCTTTGGGCCGTATTCATGGACATTTTTAGCGCGGGTTTCCGGTGGATGATCAGTGTTTTTCGTATTCATAAACCAGTGTTAGCGATAGGATATGATTTGAATTCTGTACAAGTAACCAGTGGATAGCCGGGGCTAGATTAGTACGCTCATAGCGCATGCTGCGAAATGTCTATGAATAGCACCCTTTAAGTCTAATAAATGTTCTTGTTCTAACCAATGTCGTAATTACTTCTGGCGGAAGAGAAGAACTGATTTCTGCTTCGTTTTTCATGGCAGAATTAACCAAATTTACAGTCTTTTTTATTATAAATTTCTCATGAGAAACGGAGTCTCCGTGCACATCTGAGAATATACTGTCAACAAGCATAGCAACCAATTGTAGATCTTTAGAAGGGAGAATTAAGTTTCCATGCGACACTGTAGTAATTCAGTCTTTTTGATTAGTAGAATTTGACAATTTTGTGGTAATTCCAAGAGTCGGATATTATATCATGCAATATATTTTAATCCTTCCCGGGATATCCGCTGTCTTGCAGAGATTTCATATTTTTTTTAGTGGGAGGCCTATATTTTCTTCAGGATCTCCATCGATGGTAAATTTAACCGGTTTCAGAATGCCTGTAAGAAATTCTGCCGTTGCACACAGTTTTTTCTGCAGATTATCAATGATTTCTGATTGGCTTGTACTAGGACTCACTATTAATACCTCTTCTTCCGAAAGCAAATCGGAGGTGTTTTTGTTCTCACTAAACTGAGATAATGGATTTCGAACTAGTATGTACCACTTCAGTAGGGTTTAAAATCTAAAGCAGAGGGATGATCGTTTGTTCTACCCATGCTTCTAATTTACAAAAAAAAAAAGTTTTCTACCAGATCTTGGTTAAGTTTTCTTGTGATGATGTATTCAATTTTGTACTTGCACTTCATTGCCTCATACAACCGTTTTAATGGTTTATTATTTATTAGAATCCCCTCCTGATAAGGTAATTTCCTGTTTGCTTCTCCTACTTTAACTGTGGTCATGATGTCATTCATTTCTGAGAGTATAATATTCTGATCTTGAAGATTTATTCCGTAACAATGCAGCCCACGGTGGGTACCGAATTTAGAAACGGTATTAAATAAATCAAACCAATCATTAGTTAATGTTATTGCCTTTGAAGTTTCTTTCCATTCATTTGATTTCAACAGCTCGTTTTCACCACACCATTTCAAAGGCTTTGCTATCCTGTTCGAAAATAGTTATGCTGCCAAACTAACTTTTTGTCTTTGGGTACCGCGGACACTTAAGTGTAAAGGAATTAACTTGTAAGCTAATTTTGTATGAGAGGACGAGGATGCACGTAAAAGTTCATGAATGGGTTCTGATGAAATGTTCAATCCGTTCAAGTTGAAACCATGATCTAGAAAGTGATCCCTGTGTAGTTTCAATAAATGTAGAGCGTCTGATTTTGGTAGAGGGTTTTGGCGTTTGCAACATTTCTCCCATTTTTTTCACGAAGATGTTTATCTTTAGGGAATGAAAAATATTTAATATTACTGCCTCTGGTTTTTCTATAATGATTACTGCAACCGTACACTGCACAAAGACTCATTATGTATTGTAATTAATGTCTAGTTAGGTAGCCCATATTAAAGAAAATGTGCATAACGCAATGAGCTGCGATCGCTCTGCAGTGAAGATGACGTCACACGCCTCAGCCGCTATCGCAACAGCATGCGCAATCCCACAACTTTACTATGTTTCCGCCATGGTGCGGGTGGGGGAGGAAATATCGAGCCCAATAGAAATTACTTCGGAGTCCCAGAGGGAGTGTCTTGGGGCCCCTTCTATTCCTGGCTTTTGTAAATGATCTGCCAGGTAACATCTTGTCCAAGGTTCGCTTATTCGCGGATGATTGTATCATATACAGGGAAATAAAAAGTTATGAAGATACTACTCTTCTTCACAATGACCTCAATGGAATAAACGATTGGGCAATGACCAACAAAATGAAAATAAATTCTCTAAAGAGCAAAGCCGTTAGCTTTACAAGAAAAAGAAATAAAATAATCGCATCGTATACGTTAGCAGCGGGGGGGGGGGAAACCATTACGGAAGTTAACAAATGTAAATGCCTAGGAATAGCATTTAGCACCGATCTCGGCTGGGGTGAACACGTTACTGACACCGTGGGAAAAGCATGGAGAGCGTTACACTTTGTGATGAGGGTACTAAAAAAAGGCTCTGATAAGTCCAAAGAGATTGTATATAAGTCACTAGTTCGCCCAGTAATAGAATATGGTGCTGCATTTTGGGATCCTTACATATTATAACATATTAAGAAATTGGAAAAGATTCAAAGACGGACTCTCAAGCGTTGTCGTAATAATTCACCAATGAAATGAGACAAACTCAAGGACAGGAGAACGTGAATTCGATTATGCGCAATGTTCAAAACATACAGAGGTGAGCCTGCCTGGAGATAAATAAAAAATTACTCTTCAAGGAACGACCACTCATATAAATTGAGGGAAAGATGACAGAGGCCGGACACTGGAAAGATTTCTTTTTTCAATAGTACTATCAGGGACTCGAATGCTTTACATAAAAAAGCTCACTAAAGACTTTACCAAGAACCAAAAATGTATTTAAAAATAGGCTTGAGAACTTTACTGATAGGCGGTAGTATATTATACACACTATTTAAAAGGTTTAATTGATGTTTTGTTATTTGAGATGTTGTATCAGTGAAGAAGTGTGTTGTGTCAGTGAAGTGTGAAGTGTGTTGTGTAAGTGAAGTGTGTTTGTGTCATTGAAGTTTTATAGTTTATATGTAGTTGTAGTGCAAAGTATTTAAACAGAGAAATATTTTTGAAGTGTTAGATAAATCAGGATAGTATCAGTGAAATGTGTAGCAGTTCCAGTGCAGGAGTGAGTTGACAGCGAAATGAGTTTAGTGGTGAAAGATACTTGTGCATGTATGAATTAGTGTTTTGGGATTTAATCGATTAATCGGTTGTAGTTGATATTAATTATTATTTTGTTAATACAAACTCATACTAAAAATTCCGACAATACTTCTCTCTCGGAAATTGCTTACTTCAAAGCAAAATAGTACTGTTATTTTATAACTGTAAACCAGGTAGCGTAGGGAAAATCTTTGCACAAACACTTCAGAAAGAGACGGAGGTATGAGGACAGTGATCTAGTCTACATCTATTGAAAGTTGAAACATAATGCGAAACCCTTGTTAAGTTTTATGGTTTTCCAAGAAAACTTTCACCTTGATATCAGCTCATCTTCCTAGCATATGAAATACATAATTATAAAATTGTTATGTCTACACTGTGTGCAAGTGAGAGCGTAACTTCCTTCTTGTCTTTCTAAAATCTGGTAATTCGATTACAATAGGAGCCAGTCTTCTGTTTCGACCGCTGTAGTTTTGCAGTTGCAGTTTCTGTACTGAGTTTATATATGAGTCATTCCACGTCAAATTGCACAGCAATAAAACACGACCTTCTCGGAAATGGTCGAATTTTTTTTCATGAATTCCAGACTTCAAACAAGGACACCCGTATTGTTTTATTTTCACAATTATTAATTATTTGTGTAGTTATGACTATTTGAAATTACGCAAATTATGCGCGCACTGTTACAAATACTCACTTGGAACTCTGTGTCTGCATATAATTGAAATGTGCTGTTTGGCGCATTTGAAAGGCTAAATACAACACCTTTTATTACTTTAGGCTTATCACAAATAAATTTAAAATTTGGCCTAATTTTTTAATCATTTATTTTTCGAAGCAAAATTACTATATTATATAGCCAAGTTAAAAATCTGAAAAAATATACACTTGTTACCTGATTTATTATCTGTAAACTACTGCATTTAGAAATGTGGAATCTGCACACTTACCTTTGTAACAATTTATTTTCCGGAGGCATGCACGCGCTCGCGATCCCCAGCTAATAAACTGCTTGTGGCCGTAGACTAGAAGGCTGCCCACGGAAAGTTTTACGAAATCCCCCGATGTCGCCCCACTACCAAACAAATGCATTCATTCATCAAATGATTAATACCTGAAGGAACAGTAAATATCTTATCTAAAATTATTTTAATATTGTCAGCTCAACTAAGAGGGGGAGCCCTTCATACTGTAATATAGCCAAGTGTTTAACGATAGCAAGGCTGGGTAAGGCAGTAATCTTTATGACAGTAAACAGATGGCAGGAGACAAAATGTAGAAGAGAAAAATAATCGGTCAGGGTTTGAATTTCATGGAGTGGCGTGACTTCTATACAACATCAGGGACAGCAAAGATCGTGTAATATATAACAAGTGTTTAAATCCATTTGACCTTCCTAGTCACGCTTTTAAAAAGAAAGATACACTGAGGGGCGTAAGTCGCGATTGATTGATAAAGCTCAATTTAAAGGAGTCTTTGAATGTGCGAATATATGATTCTTTCCGTAAAAAATCTATCAACTTCCGGATAGGTCAGGTAAAATTATATGTGAAGCCGGTAGTTCTTGTGATATTAATAAACATGAGTCAAATGAAAGTGCGGATAGAGAAAGTGATTATCCCAATTCTTCTTCTAGCAGTTATATGGATACAGCGCTAGAAATCAGTAATATTGAGGAATTAAACAAAAGTTTGATGTCAATAAAATCCCTTATCAAGAAAAGAAAACTACAACAAAAACGATACCCCGTAAAAAGTTTCAAAAAGTAAAAGGCTCCCTAGCAAGTAAAGTTTTTTATGTAGAAGATGCATTGTCATCCCTTCAAAAGTCGGCCATATTTTATTTTTGACGGAATGCAAAGAAAATATATAACCTGAAAATTACATAGTTATTGCAGACATTTCTGAAAATTATTCATTTGTAATACAAGATTCAGTACAAGGTGTGCATTGGAACAAATGCCAAGCCACAATACACCCTTTCGTAGTATATTTCAAAGAAGATACAGAAATTCGTCACAAAAGTTTGTTGCCATCTCAGAAAGCATGAAACATGACACCGATTCCTTTCACTTTTTTCAATCCGAAGCAATCAATTTCTTAAACCAAGAATTCAACGATATGAAAAAAAATCATCTACTTTTCCGATATCAAGTTCACAATACAAAAACAAAAAGAATTTTAAAAATAATTCCTTACATGAAGACGATTACGAAATTAGCGCCGAATTACACTTTTTTGCAACGTCGCATGGTAAAGGTCCATGTGATGGCATTGGAGGAACTGTTAAAAGACTTGCCACGGAAGCCAGCCTATACAAGCTCTTATAACAATACAAAAAGAACTGTTTGATTGGTCACAAAAAACGTTTTTACGTGTAATTTATATTTTGTCCATTGAATAAGCACAAAAACCACACTGAAAATTTGCAAGCCAGATACCACAATCTAAAACCAATAACTGGTACATTAAAATTGCATTCTTTCACTCCGTTTTCAGAAGTAGAAGATTTAGTAAAATAATTTTGTTTCGAGAAAGAAAGTAGGCGAATGAAAATTTAAAGTGTAGTGTGAATGAAAACAAACGTTTAAAAAACATAATGTACAAATATTTGAAGATATCATAACAAGTAAATTAGCAGTGTTTTCTCGAGTGACTTGATCCGTACTGGGTGTAATGTTGCAACGTTCACTCGATCATCCAGCGCCGATAAACCTCACAGTGCGCTTCTACGCTTCTCGTCCACTGCTGCTGCACCGACCGCTACACATTGTTTCGTAAGTATTGAAATTTCCATTAAACTATTTGAGATCCATTGTGATTTTTTCTGGAATTATTAAGAATACTTCAGTGCATCTAGTAGGCATTTTTTTTTAGATTTTTAATACGGCTATTTCACATTGATACCTAACTTTCAAAAATTGAATCATAAAAAAATATTTGTAATAATTATATTAAAATTAGTTAGTAAATATTTAACAAAAGGCAGTACATTAAGCTTTTGAATACATTTTTCAAAAAAATTTTTGACATCAATATCCTCAGAAATATGACGCTATAAATGTTGCATTGTGTGACATTTTTAACGAATATTAACATACAATATTTTAAAAACACGTGGACTTAGGAGGAAATGAAAACACATTTGTTGATTTATTAGACCCATGGACTTGGTAAAAAAATATAAAAGCAATCAGAAATATGAAGGTCAAAATTTGTATAATTTTGTGCGATTTGACATGGAATGATAGTTTGATAAAGAAAAAAATCAGTTTTCTGTGGTTTGTGAAAAGTGTAAACTCCATTATGTCATATGGGAAATTGAGAGGTAAACTCGGTGAAACGTTTGAATTTAAATTTGATAATCGTGGAGAAGTGCTTGACAGAAAAAAAAACTTTTCTCGTGTTTAATGATGCAGGAAACATTGTTACTAAACCAGAATGGCACTCAATTCGGTGCATGTGAATGCACTCACATGTTTAAAATAATGTATGAATCAGTATTAACTAGGTGAGTCTTCATACTTTTTGTTATTTATGTTTGGCTCAAAAATTCCCGGAGAAATTGACACAATACATAATAAGCCTCATAATAAATATGTTACTAAGTAATTAAAATAGTTGTTTTGTGATATAACGATAGAATATATACCGATATACAACATTTAATATTTATGGTTATCAACAAACACAAGTTAAATTTAACAATAATTGTGTCTTACAGTATATTGAAACATTTTTTCAACTCAAAAGTCTATTAATCTATCGATTAATCGATTAAATTCAAATAGTTAATCGATTAAATATTTTGATAGATCAACAGCACAGCATGAACATATCATACTCGTGGGTTTTAGTTCGAACTTAGTTAAGACACAAATTAAATTTACTTTAAATGTTATTTTAAGTGATTGTGCTTCATTTAATTTGGGATGCTCATTATTATTATTATTATTATTATTATTATTATTATTATTATTATTATTATTATTATTATTATTATTATTATTATTAAGTTATTATTAATTGCATTTTTTATTAATTGTCTTTATTATTAATTGCCATTATTGAGTGTAATTAGTTACCACTGCCATCGGGTATTTACCCATTTACAGTGTAAAGAAATGCATATACAGTATATAACGTACAACAATAAAGAATGGTTTTAATTTAAAACCTTCGGATATGTCGTATTACCTTCAGTTCTACTGCCTGCTTTTTTTTTTCCAGGAATAAAGAAGGCAGTGTTCATCACCTCTTGGATGCTTAATAATTTCAAAAGTTGAAAGCGCCATTAAAATAAAATTGCAGATAATATCTTTCCAGGAATTTGTTTACTCGAAAGCGTCTTCCGTGTAAGTAATCTTCAGAGCATTACATAAAATTAGGGGCTAGTAAAATTATAACTCCTATCAACCATATATCTGAATAATGTCGCATTTACATTGATATAATCCTCTATTTCGGTTATTACCTCGATGACCTTTGCCTTGTCGATATCATCGTAGTCTCGTAATGTAGTGAAGTTCTCCTTGCCAGTCTCGATTCCTGTTCAACTTCCGCATTTGCACCACGCTTCCTCTCTGCGTTTACCAACAACCGTGTCACAGTTTCTCTCCTCTCGTCTTATCCGTCATTCATTTTTATCCTTGCTTCATTTTCATACTTCTATCCATACTGATTACATTCCAATTATTTTTTTTATTCTGTTTCGTGTTTTACAGTACAATTATTTAGTCCTAACAGTCGCTGACAATGTGCGCCTAGGTCAGAAGAGTCCATTTTAGTTACGCCAAGATGTATTTGAGTTAGTCAGTCGCTTGCCTTCAGAGCGATCGGATGTCATACGTGAGGTAGAGCGGTATGTTTCCAGTACAGTTAAGCTGTACTGCATTTCTTTACTGACTGCTCGCCCTTATCTCTACTCCGGAGCCCTCCCCACTACTTCTATTATTTCCCCTCTTTCGCGTCGTCGAGCTGTCAGAACTAAATAATAAGTCTGTAGTTCTTGCTCCTCATCCTTATTTCCTCATTCTTCTCCTCTGATAAATAATTACTCCGTTTGACATTGTTTAAATCTCTCCTTATTCGACGTCCCTTTACCATTGTTTTCGTTATTATTAATCTCTACTGCCTCCTTTTCTCTCTTCTCCACCATTCTGTCATTTTTCCCCTCTACCTTTTGTCTTACTTATTCGCTTTTTCCATCACGCTTTATCGCATTCGTCATTCTTTCCCTCTTCCATTTTCTTGTCATTTCTTCTCTCTTTATTTTCTTCTTTCAGTTTAGCAGTTGCTTTTGTAATTCCCTTTTTCGCTTTCCCTTCGTCACTCCTTTTCTCTCTATATTCTACTCCTGTCTCTCTCAATTCTATTCCTTTTCTCTCTCCATTCTACTCCTTTTCTACCCCTATTTTGGTCACTCGGTTTCTGTCTCTCTCTTTTCGCTATATCTATTCTCTCTCTAATCTGCTTATTCCTTATCTCTATATTCTGATCACTCATTTACAATCCTTCTCATGATTCTCGTTCTCTTCCTTTCTCGTGAAGGTTTCTCTATTTATTCTCAACACTCCTCTTCTCTCTCTATTACCGCCATTTCCTTCCTTCGCCATAGAATCACGTATTTTCTCCCTATAGCCCCAATCGCTTTCTCTCTCTATTCTCGGCTCTCCTTTACTCTTTTTCTTATTCTTTATTCTCGGCACTTTATTTCTGTCTATATCCTCATGAATCGCTTTCTCTCTATATTCCCGTCACTCTTTTAAAGTCTCTATGCTCACCAATAATTTTCTCACTCTATATTCCCGTCACTCTTTTAAAGTACACTCGCCAATAATTTTCTCTCTATATATTCCCGTCAGTCTTTTAAATTCTCTATACTCAACAATAATTTTCTCTGTATATTCCCATCACTCTTTTGAAGTCTCTATATTCACCAATAATTTTCTCACTCTATATTCCCGTCACTCTTTTAAAGTATCTATACTCACCAATAATTTTCTCACTCTATATTCCCGTCACTCTTTTAAAGTCTCTATACTCACTAATAATTTTCTTCACTCTATATTCCCGTCACTCTTTTAAAGTCTCTATACTCACCAATAATCTTCTCACTCTCCCGCCATTATTTTAAAGTATCTATACTCACCAATAATTTTCTCTCTATATATTCCCGTCACTCTTTTAAAGTCTCTATACTCACCAATAATTTTCTTTCTATATATTCCCGTCACTCTTTTAAAGTTTCTATACTCACCAATAATTTTCTCACTCTATATTCCCGTCACTCTTTTAAAATCTCTATACTCACCAATAATTTTTCTCTCTATTCCCGTCACTCTTTCCCTGCTTTCATCCTCATCAATTATTTTCACTGTTTCTATTCTCATCCATAGAATTCTCTCTAAATTCCAGTCACTCTTTTCGTATTGTTATTCTAGTCAATCTTTTCTCCATTTTCATCACTCTTTTCCTGTTTTTATTCTCATCAATCCTCTTCTTTCTCTATTCCCGTCACTCCTTTCTCGTCTATTCCCGTCAATATTTTTTTCTCTGTTCTCAATAATCCTTTTTTACTTAGCTTTTTGTATGTTTTTCTCATTTATCTTCTGTCTCTATTTTCCCCATTCCATTTCTCTATTTATTTTTCTTATTTATTTCTCTCTTCTCGTAATTTATTTCTACTCCATTTTGATATAAGTTACATTATTTTTTCTTATTCAGTAAATTCATGTTTGTTTTGTGTTTCTGGTTATTACTTCTCATTCCACATTCCTATTTGTTATTATTTCCATCTTCGTTTCTATTTTTTATCTTTCTCTTTTCTACTTTCCTAACTTTTTCTTTCCTCTTCTTCTATTCGTTTTTCCTTTATTCTCTTCTCTCCCTCCTTTACTCAATCTTTCCTATCTATCCCTCTTCCCTCTAGTCTCTATAGCCCATTCCTTCTTACTTTTTCCCCCTCGTCTCTCCTTTCACCATTCTATTCTATTCTTCTATGTACTTTATTTCTCTCTTTCCCTTCTCTTTGTATGGTATTTAAAAATAAGTCACTTGGATATAATTTTCCGTTTTGGGCTTAAAAGCGAACAGATTCAAGAACGAAGGAGCAAGAGACATTTAATGAATGACTTTTCCAATTGAAGAATGTGATCTCAATATGCGTTCAGTCCATTTTTATGAAAGGATTGAGCTAATTCTTTTCCATTGGTCTACAGACTGAGTGTGTTTTCAAGTGACAAGCACATTAACACAACTTTTTAGACACGGATTGGCGTTGCTTTCAAAGGAAACAAGCTCAAAATATAATATTACAGAGGCCTCAAACATTATCATATTATATTTTATAAGTCATATAAATGGCCAAATGGACTGGCCGAGTTTTGAGATCACATTCTTCAATTGACTTTCCTCATGTTTTGCGGCTTTTGCATAAAAATATGATAACATCATTATGTAGTTACCTTTACATGCTGTTATAAACCTTTTCGTTCAAGGCAAAAAGTGCTGCAGTTTCCAGCTTAAATTTGAGCTATAGTCTCTGCCCTTATTCATATGTGAAAAGAAAAATAAATGAGCATATAATGAATAAGTGGAACAATCAGTGGCTATGCAGTACAAAAGGTTCAGAGAAATATTTTTTCCTAGGGTAGACACCCGCTTAAATAGCAACAAAATTATACAGGATTTTATACTAACGTAATTTTTATCGGGTCATGGGAAATGTGGGTCTTGTTTAGAATGATTTAAATTACATAAGAAAATGGCTTCTTCTGTATCTGTGAAGAACAGCAAACTGTGGCTCACCTTTTGTTTCATTGTCCAGTATTCAAAAACAGAAGATTTATTTTAGTCGGACATTTACATTTTTGTAATGTAATATATGACAAACCATTATTCAATGTGTTCAAAAAACATGCTCTATAAACAGTTTTGTAATTTTATATGTAATATATTTAAGAACTTGTATTATTTCAAATTAATGTAGCAGATGTAAGTGTCAATTTCAAGTAGCAAGACTGGATTACCCACGTCAAATGAATTCCCATTGCAATAATATAAACTATCAGTCTATAACTATAACCCTAATGTACTTTCGGGTAAAACAGGGTTCAAGAAATTGTATATTCAAACAAACAATATCCTAATTCTAAAAGATATTAAGGATCAATACGCAAGTATGACTTCGTTGCAGAAGACACAGTGCTGTAAGTAAGTTCAAATAGCTACGCAACATCTAAAAATCAAAGGCAGCACATTTGACATCTGGAGCCTGCGTGTGGCTCAGATCGTGCGCCTGGTGTTAGTTATAGGCGCGCACCTGTGCGCACCGCGGCATCTGCCAGAGAAAGTCCACCTCACATCTCCTCTTTCTTTCTAGTTCGACATCAATTCCTATATTGGATTTAACATAAAGTCCAAATATCATGCAATGAGCAGCGTGTTTATTTCCGGGAAAGAAAAACTGCATTCACAGAAAATTAATGTCACGTTTACTCTGTATTACAAAACCGTGAAATATCGTTAACTTTTACCCGTACTGAGCTTCCGTTTAGTTGCAATTTACAACGCCACTTTATTCATTCGTTTCTGCATTGCCACACTATTCAGGTAGCATTATCATATGAAATCTCCAATTAGTACCTATGAAGACACACATTTGAAGTTTTAATATTAACGTGCAAGGCTTATGCTCGAGTGTGAAGTAGAAAAAAATAAAGTTAGGTAAGTTTCAACATCTGACGTCACTTTCTGAGCAACGACAACCAGTTATGAGCGTATTGCGAATCTCAGCGCTAAGCAATCTGGTGGCAACACGGTGTTCCGAATGTCACCGATGGAGTCACTGATGCTCCACCGGTGTCGCACCTATGCCATTAGCTTGCAGAGGTGGTAGCAGTCTCTATCAGCCGCCATCAGTGAATCTGATTGGTTCTTGTATAGGGCGGGAATTAGTAGACGAATGACATAGTGCACTGTTGTGTCATGGCGGTGTGTTCTGCTTTAGTTCTGCTGTATTGTTTGTAATGAACACAACCTAAAAACAATATGTTAATGGCTTATGAGCGAACATGTCAACAGACCAGTTATTACTACTGGTTCAAGAAATAAATTGTTTATGCTCTCTTTTCTTTGAACGAGATGGCAGTACGGAAATTTCGCAAAATTTTGCTAGCGTAGCACAGACGACAACTTATACAGTCGCCATGACAGCCATCGATCCTTCCAGCAGTTTTGTTCATATTTCGCTGCAGCGTGACGTCATTGTTGTCCACCGGTCTGGTGAGATTCGGAATACGCTGTATGGCACACTATTCTGACGTACTTGCTTTGCAACGGCAGTGTTATGTCACTTTGTTGTTTGTGTATACATATCAGTGAATTAATATGTAACATAAAATAAACAGTTTCTGGTTATGGATTTAACGCTCTCCATCAAGAAATTTACGGAGTTATTGGACATTATGGATTATAGGGTGTATCGAATTTTCCTTTTTTTCGAAAAGTGAAGATGGCTAGTGGGGAAAAGTTACGACTTGTGGCAGAAAGACCGCAGAAAAAAAGACAATAGTAAATCAAGAATACCCTTTGTCTCCGCATCAGCTATAAAGTTTCGCGAGCCTAATGTTCTATGTATGTGTTTTCATTTTTTTTTCTTTGTAGTGCAGCTCTTCGCTTATATCTTTAAGTTTACACTCAGAAATAACCCAGGGCTCACCACGAGGAGGTGACTGCACTTTCAGCCCCATCCCTCCACCCACCCAGCGCTTGCCTTCTTTGCTCAAGATTGCGGGTTCGATTCCGGGCCAGGTCGATGGTATTTAAGTGTGCTTAAATGCGACAGGCTCATGTCAGTAGATTTACTGGCATGTAAAAGAACTCCTGCGGGACAAAATTCCAGCACATCCGGCGACGCTGATATAACCTGTGCAGTTGCGAGCGTCGTTAAATAAAAAACATAACATTCACCCACCCGTAGTAGTATACTGCGGTGTCAAATGTTAGTTTTACTCTGCATAGTCAGACTGAGTTTCGAAAGGTGGCATTTCATTTCTTGATCGCAGTCTTGCTCGAATGTAGCAATCTGTAGCTCTTGTCTACACATCGATTTAGCTGCATCAGTTACCACTTTTAACATATTTCAACTACCTGTATGTGACATGGCGGATCTGTAACTTCTATCCCAGGTATTACGGCTGTCGCAATTAGAGCCGCGTTTCTCCTCGACGTGCCTGTCCTGAAGGTTGCTGAAGATAATTTTGGTAGAGACTATCGAAGCTGAGCAGCAGAAGGTTTCGATTCGAAGTCAGAATTCTCACTGCTTGGCTGCTGTTCCGAGTGGACGAAGGCGAAGACTCAGAGCTTGTAACTTAGATTTAGATTTAGATTTATTTAATTATAACATATACATAAAAAAACGCTACATTAAAGTACCCGGAAAGAGAAAAGCTTGTGTTCGGGGACAGTTCCGTTTTGATAGAAAGATTTGAAAATAGCATACAATTTTACAATGTTCACCATAAATACCTATTTTTTCTTAATTAAAAATTAAAATTCTGATTTCACAGATTATACATACGGGTTATTCACAAAAATAGAAATCTCTACTGTTTCTAAATTAAAATTTAAAATTTTTGCACTAAGATCACATTCTTAAGAAGAGCAGATAGAACATACTGTTCTCCAACCAGAAGATAAACCGTGAAAGGAATGTGCTTACCATTGCGTCATCTATTGGAGCGAAGTAGATAGATAATATTAGAGTTATAACGTCAGTTTAAAAATCATGCGCTCTCCTGCATATGTTATTTACTGTATGAAGGGATTAAAAGACCAGGAGATTAACAGTGATCTAATTTTGTAACTAGGGTAGTATAAAATGTGTACATCAGTATTATGGTTTGTGCTTTGAGAGACAGTCAATAGGGATACGAGTACCCACGTGTGTGACCTTATGACATCTTATGACATCAACATTCATTCACAGCATCACCCCGCTTCGTCTCATTCCTTGGCGACTTTCTCGTGGTTGGAGTACAGTACATACTTTGTAGACAAAATACTAAAAAAAAAAGGTCACATAAAGATGATAACAATAAAGTTAGCAATAATAATACTAGTAATAAACTGAGTGCAAAAAGAGACGATGTTAAGATTGGTGATGGATTAATATTAACTTATTATTAGTAGTATAATTAGTACAGGTCATGTTCATATGGTAACAAAGATAAGATAGAAAAAATATACTTAGGATAGAAATAAACTTGTTTTACAATACATGGTACATATATATATATATATATATATATATATATATATATATATAAAACAAGGAAGTCTGTCATATAAATTGTTTAATTCTGGATCTGAAAATTTCATTGCTTAAAGTAGTCTATTCTGGAAGAAATTTTATTATCGAATTATATAGACGTGGACCATATTTTGTACTTTGTAGTAAAGCAAAAGATGTGAAGCATTTAGGTTCAACTAAATTAAGAATTTCATTTCGTCTTGTATTATGAGCATGTGGCTGAGCTAAAAATTTCATTCTGTTTTTGTGATAGAATTTCATTAAAGAGTATTTATAAATTTGGTCAATTCTAAAAACATTCAATTCGGAATGGATCAAATTTGTTGGATAATCCAGTCATCTTTTCAAACAAATTTTGATTATACGTTTTTGCAACATAATTTGAGGAAGAAGAGCAGTTTTTGGAATGCCTCCCCATCCAGTTATACCATATTGGATAACAGATTCAACTATAGCCAAATAAATCAAAAGTAGTACATGAGTAGGCAAGTACTGTAATGGCGAAGGCTTACACATTTGTAAATTGTTTTACGGATCCTGTCAATCCCATATCAAGTGCTGATCAACAATAATTCCCAGGTATTTCACATCTACAGATTCTTACAGGCAAGGGCATTTACAGGTTGTAGAGTGTTTACAAAATGAGTTGTGGATTATTAATTTTAAATGAGAAAATGATTTCAATTTGTTCAACCCAGATACTGTTAAAGAAAATGGCACCAAAGTAGTTTTAGTTATATTTAGAGATATACAATTTGCATCAAGTCATTTTTTGATCAAATTTATACCTACATTGGCATGTTTATAAGTGTCCTCTTAAGTTAAACCACTGAAAGTCACCATCGTATCATCAGCGTAAGAATAACAGGAGCCATTATGTACTTTCAAATCAATGTTTAATGAATCATTAATATATATTGAAATAGAATAGGACCTAAAATTGTTCCCTGAGAGACACCTCTATCAATATTTACATTTTCATTGATATTATCATCAATTTTGGTTACCTGATTTCTTTTGTTTAAATATGATTGAAACAACTTATGCATAATATCTGTGACTCCTAAATCAAATAATTCCTCCAGAAGTAAACGATGGTTAACCGTATCAAAAACTTTCCTTAAATCTAAGCAAATGCCTAAACATTTAGAACTATTATCCAACTCCAGCATAGTTTTACCAGTGACTTCAAGAATTGCGTCATCCGAAGATAATTTATTTCTAAAACCATACTGATGTTTGGACTGAATTTCATTTTTATCTAAGTAATTTAATAATCTGTTTTTTAAACACTTTTCTAATATCTTTGAAAAGCTAGAGAGCAAGGATATAGATCTGTAGTTATTCAGGCTTTTTCTTTCCCCTGACATATGCACCGATATAACTACAACATTTTTCAGAGATTCTGGGAAAACTCCTCGGGTGAGACACAGATTGAACACATAAATAAGCAGTTTTAATATTTGTTTAATGGTAGTCTTTAATGTGTTATTTGTAATTTTGTCTATTCCCGATGAGACATTATTTTTTTAAGGATTTAACAATATTATAAATTTCTTCTTCGGTTACTGGTGATAAAAACATGGAGGAGGATGATGTCTGTTTTTCTCTCCCTCGGAATCGAAGTCGCATTTTTTCAGATCGATGGCGAATGAGCCACTTTGCTTTTATCTCTTCCCTCTTAAGTAGTGTCTTGGTCGTCATAATGTCGATATTACCAATCATCATATTTTGTTCATTTGTCTAGTCTATTAAAAAGGATAGTTCTATCGATGGAACTTTCCTACTTAACTCACATTTACAGAGGCTTTCCGTGTCCGAACACAAGTCCATATATCAAACAGATTTCGAGCTTTATTCATAAAAGCCTGCTCATGCGCCCTTGGGGTTGGCCACTTCGTTTGTGCGATTTGATAATATTCTTATATTGGATGTATCAAAACCTCAAGTCAATCCTTAAGGAGGTGATTCCGGACGTTATTTCCAACAAAAAATCCTAATACACTTTTTAAATATTCATCCCCGTTTTCAAGTTAAACGAATATCACGTACCATATCTATCCCCATTTGATTCCAGACATAATGGACCTGTCTGTTTGAGAGAAGGTAGGCTAATTGTCAGTTGTCTGGAGCAGATGCTTAAACTGTCCCCCCCTCGCACCAACACACGCTTCAGTATGCCGTCTGACCTCTCGCTGCACATTGTCCAATCCGTGCTGGTATCAACTCGATGACTTCCAGTACGCCAATGGTTAGATCACCATTTTTCAGGTAGATGGATTGATAGGGGTGGTCCTGTTGCCTGGCCGGCCCGGTCTCCAGACCTAACATCATTGGAATTCTTTCTCTGGGGAGAAAGTGTATCAAACGGAGATAGCAAGCAGGGAAGAGCTCGTTGCAAAGATTAACACGGCTGCAATGGAGATATCTCAGCACGTATTGGATAATGTGCACAGCGAGAGGTCAGACGGCATGCTGAAGCGTGTGTTCGTGCGAGAGGGGACATTTTGAGCATCTGCTCTAGACAATTGAAAATTAGCCTACCTTCTCTCAAGCAGACAGGTCCATTAGATGTGAAATCAAATGGGGATAGTTACGGTACGTGATATTCGTGTAACTCGAAAACGGGGATGGATATTGAAAAAGTGTATTAGGATTTTTTTGTAGCAAATACGGTCCTGAATCACCTCCTTAAGGATTGACCTGACCTTTTCATACACCCTGTATTTACTATAGTATAATTTTATAATTTCTACTACTCTACGCTTGCTGATGGCAGGAAGATATGCTGCTTTCCAAACCTCGGTAAGTTTGACGGAAGTTGCATGAGCGACGTCTTTTACTGAAGGGTATTTTCCACCTAGTTCGTTTGTGTTTAACTGTCTGAGCCAAAGAAAATATGTTACCAAATACTTATAAGTTGGAAATTGCTACTCTTATCGGTCCTGGTGCACTAAACAAAGTACCGTATTATTATTATTATTATTATTATTATTATTATTATTATTATTATTATTATTATTATTATTATTATTATTATTAGCATTAATATTTTAACATTATTATTAGTATTACTGTGTAGACCTACTATTTGTACTATTTTTATTCGTATTACTGTGCTGGACTTCAATCGGCCAATGGCTGTTGAGCAGCACATAAATATCAATAAATGAATAAATAAATAAATATTATTACCATCATTATTATTGTCATTATCATTATTATCATTATTATTATTATTATTATTATTGTTATTTCTCCATTACTGTAGGTGTTATGAGTGCGGTTGCTTCCCACAGAGCTGAATGGACCAGCATAACGGCGTGTAATGGCAGACGTCACGACGCGCCATCCTTCCTTGTAATAACGTTGTAATGTGCGTCACGAACTCGCGCTTATAGTAAAAGGAACAGCTTCTCACTTTGAATAAAACACGAGTCATTGACTTGTACGACAACTTTGGCGGTCAAGGTAAATACCGACCTGAGAAATGCATTTCTATCGAAGAAACTCGAAACACTCAGGCGCAATGCGTCCAAATTATAATCGGCGTTTCAAATTGCTCATCGTAACTTAATTCCTACGGAATGTATACAGTATAAGCCTCATAAAGAGTTCAGTGAACTTCACCTTTTCCTCAATGAAACGAAAGAGTTTGCAGATGCATTGTCCCTGATGTTCTGTGTTGAGAAAGCAGAGAAAACAGATATAACTTACGCAATCATCAACATTTAGATATTCATATAAACAGCTTCATTTCTTCTCAATATGTCCCTTTTTACCTTCTTCCTCCTCTTCTTATACATTTCTGTTATCAGTTTTATCTATCGATAATATGGATTTCTTGTCATTATGCTTTATTATTATTATTATTATTATTATTATTATTATTATTATTATTATTATTATTGATATAATTATTACGCCTATTTTTATTATTACTTACTGGCTTTTAAGGAACCCGGAGGTTCATTGCCGCCCTCACACAAGCCCGCCATTGGTCCCTATCCTGAGCAAGATTAATCCAGTCTCTATCATCATATCCCACCTCCTTCAGATCCATTTTAATATTATCTTCCCATCTACGCCTCGGCCTCCCCAAAGGTCTTTTTCCCTTCGGCCTCCCAACTAACACTCTATATGCATCTATGGATTCGCCCATACGTGTTACATGCCCTGCCCATCTCAAACGTCTGGATTTAATGTTCCTAATTATGTCAGGTGAAGAATACAATGTGTGCACTTCTGTGTTGTGTAACTTTCTCCATTCTCCTGTAATTTCATCCCTCTTAGCCCCAAATATTTTCCTAAGCACCTTATTCTCAAACACCCTTAACCTATGTTCCTCTCTCAAAGTGAGAGTCCAAGTTTCACAACCATAAAGAACAACCGGTAATATAATTGTTTTATAAATTCTAACTTTCAGATTTTTTGACAGCAGACTGGATGATAAAAGCTTATCAACCGAATAATGACAGGCATTTCCCATATTTATTCTGTGTTTAATTTCCTCCCGAGTATCATTTATATTTGTTACTGTTGGTCCCAGGTATTTGAATTTTTCCACATTTTCAAAGGATAAATTTCCCATTTTTATATTTCCATTTCGTACAATATTCACGTCACGAGACATAATCATATACTTTGTCTTTTCGGGATTTACTTCCAAACCTATCTCTTTACTTGCTTCAAGTAAAATTTCGGTATTTTCCCTAATCGTTTGTGGATTTTCTCCTAACTTTTCTCCTATTATTATTATCACCGATAGAAAACATAGAAGGTTTAGAATTGAACGGGTTACATCATCGGCTTGTGTATGAGGGTGACGTGAATATGTGAGGTGAAAATCCACAAACTACAAGGGAAAACACAGAAATTTTACTTGAAACAAGGAGATACGTTTGGAGGTAAATCCTGAAAAGACAAAGTATATGATTATGTCCCGTGACCAGAACATAGTACAAAATGTAAATATAAAAATTGGAAATTTATCCTTTGATAAGGTGGAAAAATTCAAATATCTTGGAGCAACAGTAACAATAATATAAATGACACTCAAGAGAAAATTAAACGCGGAACAAATAGAGGGAAATGTCTGCTATTATTCGGTTGAGAAGCTTTTGTCATCTATTCTGCTTGAAAAAAACTAAAAGCTAGAATTTATAAAACAATAATTATAGGCTACTACCGGTTGTTCCGTTGTAGTTGTCAATTTGAACTCTCATTTTGGGAGAAGAACAGACGTTAAGAGTGTTCGAGAATAAGGTGCTCAGAAAAATATTTGGGGCTAAATAGGATGAAGTTACAGGAGAACAGAGAAAGTTACACAATGGACAACTGCATGCATTATATTCTTCAGCTAACAAATCAGGAACATTAAATGAAGACGGATGAGATGGGCAGGGCATGAAACAGGTATGGGTGAATCCAGAAATGCTTATATCATCAGCACAGTGCACCCTCGGGGTAGCGTTTCTTACCAGCGGATACGACATTGCACTAGCGTGCACCCATGGCTGCTGGCGGGTATACTTCCTTTCTCTCCCTTTTCGACGACGGTGTATTTTGATACACTTCTTACCCGTTACCCATTTCAGCGAGTGCTGGCGACCACTGATATAGACTGTTAGTTGAAGACATGACGGAAAAGAATTTTTGGAGAGGCCGAGATGAAGATGGGAGGATAATATTAAAATGTATCTGGTGGGGATATGTGGAATATGATCTTATGGACTGGATTAATCTTGCTCAGGATAGGAACCGGGGGCGGCAATGAACGTCCAAGTTGTTTAAAAGCCATTTTTAAGTATTATTATTATTATTATTATTATTATTATTATTATTATAATTAGACTATTATTATTTTTTCCCCTCTGCTATAGGCCTACCTCTTGCAATAAGTAACTCATATATATATATATATATATATATAATCTCATGCTTAACTGGGGAGGTGTGACTACATAAATTCTTGTAACAAAGACAGTAGAGCAAGTTTAGCGTGGCTAAGATTGGGGGCATGGAAGGGTAATAAAATTGTCAACGAAGGAGAACGCCTTTGTCCACTGTGCAGAGAAAAGAACTCCTATAGACATATTTTATTGAAGTGTGTCGAATTGGAACATGTACGGAGAAAATATCTACCACCCTCGATGCTAAGTCAGAATAGGAGTTCGCTTGAATGTCGTAACCTCATGGGGAATAGAGAATACGAACAAAAGACTGGATTGTTCCTCTTGAAGGCGACACAGATTAGAACTTCAGTTGTTGAAGTTTGTGATACGAACTGACGGGACTGTTCCTCTTGAAGGCGACACAGATTAGAACTTCAGCTGTTGAAGTTTGTGATACGAACTGACGAAGGGATAATTGTATCTACCCAATTATACACTTTTATGTCTGTTTTAAGTTAGGGTATATTATATAATGTGTTTTGTTGTGCCATTTTCATTTTAATATATGTGTTTTTTAAAGATTCGTTGGATATAATCATAGGTGAGGGGGATGAAACCTACAAACTAGGACTTGTTTTAGATGCAAAGCACGTACGGTCAGAAGACCCGTGCATTGGATTTTAGAGAAAATTATGATAATATAACATCTGTATGTATTATATTACTCAATAAATCCATATATATATATATGTATATGTATATATATATATATATATATATTTGACAATTAATATATGTTCCTTTCCTTATGAGGAGATTAACTATCCTACACCGCCTTATGCATTTTATATCAATTTTAACAATTGATAATATGGATTTCTTAACACTATGTATTATTAGTTACAAGCAAGTGAGTTAGTTTATGGACCTATATTAAATGAATGGTATAGAGAATATATAGTATGCGTTCAGACGAATAGTACCCGGATTCACTATTTGAGCCGATATAGTAGATGGCTGCGGTGATACGTCTCGCCGTTCTACAGCCTCAGAGTCTATGAAGTTCGCGTGCGCTGATACACTCTTGTGCTCTCTTTGTACTCTACAGCGGTGGTCTAGGATTGATTTGATTCGTCTTAGGATATCCTTTTCTTCTGGTTGTGCTCATCTCCACTTTTATATCATCCCAACGTTGGAATTTCCAGAGAGTTTGAAAAAATTTCACGAATACTTTTAGAAAATTGAGGGCCCAATTTTACCCCGAACATTTTTTTCGCTTTTAATTAGTTGAGCTCGTCGCGCTCGATAGATCGACACGTCCAACGTCGAGATCGGTTCAGATCTCACGGAGTTATAAGCAGGGCGACTTGTTTCCGACCCACAACAAAGCAGCAAGTTAAGAGCATACGGGCCTCCGAGCACACAGACGTCAGAAGGGCAGGCAGCCGCGCGCTATGTGTAGGCCTACATTCGCTGTGTGATAGCAACTATGTAGTTAATGGGAGCATAGGCAGTGTGTAGGCACATATCGGTACGTTAATTGTGAAGTTATTGTACAGTCGAAAGAAATCTGTAAATGAGGAGGCTGTTCAGTAATCTTTATATGAAACAACGAGTCAAAGCTAGGATAGGAGAAAGGAAGTGAACAAGGATGCCCTTTATCACCTACCCTATTCAACATATCCTTCGACGACTTAGTGAAGAACTGCTTTCAGAACATGGGAGGAGTGATAGGAGGAGGAAGAAGAATAAAGTGTATAAGATTTGCTGATGATATGGCATTGTTAGCAGAAGAGGAGATGATACTAAGGGATATGCTACAGGAGATAAATGACAGATGTGAGCAGTATGGGATGAAGAAAAATGCCAACAAGACGAAGACCATGGTCATAGGAAGGAAAATAAAGACGGTAAACTTGCGAATTCTAAATGAGGCTGTAGAGCAAGTGGACAGCTTCAAATATTTGGGGTGTACTACAAGCAGTAACATGAGCTATTGCCAAGAAGACAAAAGGAGGATAGCAATGGCAAGGGAAGCTTTAATAGGAAAAGAAGCATCTTCTGCGGATCTCTAGAGAAAGAATTAAGAAAGAGACTAGTGAAGTGTTTTTTGTGGAGTGTAGAATTGTATGGGGCAGAAACATGAACATTACGACGAAGTGAAGAGAAACGACTAGAAGCATTTGAAATTTGAATATGGAGAAAGATGGAACATGTGAAGTGGACAGAAAGAATAAGAAATGAAATTTTATTGGAAAGAGTGAGTGAAGAAAGAATGATGCTGAAACTGATCAGAAAGAGGAAAAGGAATTATCTGGGTCACTGGTTGAGAAGAAACTGCCTTCTGAAGTATGCACTGGAATGGTGAACGGGAGAAGAGTTCGGACCAGAAGAAGATTTCAGATGATAGATGACATTAAGATATATAGATCATATGAGGAGACAAAGAGGAAGGCAGAAAATAGGAAAATGCTGGGTTTGCATTGAAAGACCTGCCATTGGGCAGAACATTATGAATGGATTAATATGTCACAAATGGAGGGTTCTTATACACAACTGCATAAAATTGTGAACGAGTTGGGCTCTAAGCACTATTCTACAGATGGAGAAACCATTGCGTGTAAGGCATGGCATACAACTATAAACGACGACTTGGTAACGAACACTGCAATATCAAAAAAAAAAAAAAGACTGGAGTCAAATACAGAATTAATGGAATTACTACAAAATGGCTGGCCTACATACTAGTTGCTGGCTATTGTATAATTACCACATGCCGATTTTAAAGGAAATAAATAAATAATTAAATAAATAATTAAATAAATAATTACATTAATAATTAAATGAATGAATGAATAAATAAATGAATAAATAAATAAATGAATAAATAAATAAATAAATAAGTGAATGAGTGAATAAGTGAATGAGTGAATAAGTGAATACGTAAATAAAGTAAGTAAGTAAATAAGTAAATAAATAAGTAAATAAATAAATACATAAATAAAAATGAATATGTAAATAATTCAAGAAATGAATGAATGAATGAATGAATAAATGAATGAATGAATGAATGAATGAATGAATGAATGAATGAATGAATGAATGAATGAATGAATGAATGAATGAATGAATGAATGAATGGATAAGTAAGTAAATAAATAAGAAATGACTTATTTACATATCAAATTAACTGCAATTTGATTTTAAATTCAATGTTTACAAATTTAGTAATAGAAACTTTTACATAAAGAAGAACGTTCTTATTATTTTTTTCCTGTAATGCCTAACATAATAATAATTACTGTTCTCTTCCTCTTTTTAGTGTACTCAGTCGTACAACTGAATTAAGTAAATACAATGTATTCTGTTTTTTAAACATATAAAAATGCACTGTATGAAAATGCAGACCTTAATGCTATTTGATATTGCACTTATTTCTGGTACAACTTGTAGTTAGGTAAAGTGCATGTTGTATTGGGTCTGTTTGTTTATGCATCCAATTTTTCTGCGATGTGTAGGCCTACACCGCATTGTTACCAAGCGGTTGTTGACTACCGTAACAAATACAAAACCATACTTCTGCGTCAAAAGAGAGAATATCGTATTGTCAATGGGCAAAAATTCATACTTCGTTGACCATTCGAAGCCATATCGCCGCTTTCACGTAATTTAAAGTTGTGTAGCTGAGTCATATCGAACATCATGTGACTTATTAAACATGACCTGCATGTATCGTAGCTAATTAATTCGCTACTAATTGAAACCAGACCTGCATTGAGTTGTCATTACTCTTGTTGGAAAAGACTGTATTTCATCATGAAGATGAAACTGTTACAGAACCTAGCCACACCGTAAGACGTGATGTATGATGAAACAATGATTATTAAAATAGTTCTGATGATTATAGTCTAACGGCTCTCCTAAATTAATCTCGGCGGTGATATTTATCGTCAAGGAAACAGCAATATTAAAGCTTGTAACAAATTATTACGTTAGCTGTTACTAATTTGAAATGTCTAATGATTATTTCAACATTCATGATGTAGCGATTATATGATCAAGGGTAAGCTATTAGAAGAGGCATCTTAAATGTAACTGTCTCTATGGATTTACGTATTAAAATATAGCAGATTAAACAAACTTTGCAATGTATTATCATTCATATATTAAATTATTAACATTAGCATCTATTATAAGAAACGTACCTCAACTCACTGGCACTAATGAGTGAAATTATCTGTAAAAAAATAATAATAAAGGCAGTGATTTGTTATAAGGGACACGAACGTACTTCACCTAAGTGATCTACACATAAATATTCCGCCTTGATAGCTCACTTGTGAAGGATAACAGCAGAAGGAAGCAGAATAAAGTGCTTAAGATTTGCTGTTCATATGGCGTTGTTAGCAAAAAGAAGATGATACTAAGGGATATGCTACTGGAGTTAAATGACAGCTGTGCGCAGTATAGGATGAAGATAACCGCCAACAAGGCGAAGACCAGGATTATCCGAAGAAAAGCAAAGAAGGTAAACGCGTGAATTCGAAATGAGGCAGTGGGACAAGTTTCAAATATTTGGGGTGTACTGTAAACAGTAATATGAACACATGAACTACTGCCAGGAAGTTAAGAGGAGGATACAATGGCAAAGGAAGCTTTTAATAGAAAAAGGAGCATCTTCTGCGAACATCTGGAAAAAGTATTAAAGGAGAGACTAGTGAAGTGCTTTGTGTGGAGTGTGGCATTATACAATCCAGAAACATGGACATTACGACGAAGTAAAGAGAAAGCTGTGTTGAAAAGTGTGAGTGAAGCCAGAATAACGTTGAAACTGATCAAGAAGAGAAAAAGGACTTGATCCGATCACTGGCTGAAAAGAAACTGCCTACTGAACGATGCACTGGAAGGAATGGTGAAGGGGAGAAATTTTCGGGTCAGAAGATGATAACAGATGATAGAAACGTGAAAATATATGGGTTGTATACGGAGACAAAGAGGAAGAAGAATATATGAAAAATTGGAAAAAGCTGAGTTTGCAGTGAAAGACCTGCCTTTGGGCAGAAAACTATGAATGAATGAATGAATGAATGAATGAACGAATGAACGAATGAAAACTCAGTCGGCAGAACGCTGGCTTATGACAACCACGAGTCCGCTTTCAAATTTTAGCGATGGTGAAGTTGTATTTGTGGTGGACAAAGCCAAGACTGTGAGGGTTTTCTCAAGGTTCTCCCGCTTTCCCACGTCATTCCACTGCGTGACACCGAATCGTTCGTCCGCCATGGTAAGTATTCCTCGTGGTTTGTCCACAGATTGATAGATGATAGAGGTGGTGGGTTGTAGACGACTCATACCTGCACAAGAGACAACGGAGCCTTCTAGATTCTTCCTTTCCTGACGGGTATATGACGACTCAAGTAGATCTGTAAGATACAGGAGACCACCACTAGCGGAACTGTATGCGGTTTTTATAGCTAGAGATGAAAGCGTAGTGTGGCGGATGTTAGAGTGGGCTTTGCTGGATATCACAATCGACATGGGTGCACAAAAAGCCTACTTGAGCTGAAGTGCTTAGGTATACTCCTTTTCCCGCTCAAACTTTACCGTTGTTCGACAACAGATACAACATTAATCATCTTCGAAATGCACTCGTGGTACTAGATTCTACAAGACTCATAGATGTGCACCGAAGTCCGGTTCTTGCTTGCCTGACGGAGATATGACAACTGTGATTTCAGATATGACTTTTAAAACTTCGGAATATGTATGGTAAGACTTTCCTGTGTTAAATTTCAACGTACCTCATTTACATGTTTCGACCTATTTATGGGTCATCTTCAGGTCTTACCATACATATTCCGAAGTGATACAATGTTAAAAGTTGTGTAATCAAGATGTATGAATTTTAAATTTTCCACAATTCACAGTTTACTCGTAAAATACATTACTATTAAAATAATATGCGAGTACTAAATATACAATGTCCACCATTCTAAAGTAACGGTTAGCATGTCTGACCGTGAAACGAACGGGCCCGGGTTCAAATCCTTGGTGGAACAAGTTACCTGGTTAGGTTTTTCTCCGGAGTTTTTCCCTCAACCAATGGAAGCAGAGTTGCTGGATAACTTTCAGCGTTTGATCTCGTACTATTTTCGCTTCGTTCAATTTTACAATCTTCAATAGTTTCAGGTCGCTCAGAAGATGCAGAAGAAATAGTACCGATATTTACACATACATGGCATCTGTTTGAGGGAACAGCATAGATCCCAGGGGGGCGGAGAAGTTTACCCAGCGGACTGCGTAGGACCTAGGAGCTGCGTATTAGATCGACAGATGGCACCATAGTGAATCACGGTATCTACGATAATACGATCTTTATGTCAATACGTATATGATGCAACAGGACGTAGTACGTGATTTTCGAACAGATGACAGCGATCTGAGAAGGCTGTAGTGTTCCTGTTCATGTGAACGTCGTCAGACCTTGATGCAGTGGTACCCGCCCATGTGCTCACAGGAACGCGATCCTAAGGACTTCAACAATAAACCATAATAATGACGCCGACACAATAAGCCTCAGGATGCGGTGCAAGTCTTCAAGCCCTCTTCAGAAAAAGAATATATATACGTACTAATCAATGAATGAAAAATTAGTTGGTTAAGACTAATGAAATCTGATAGGTAGAGAGCGGAATTTAGGTAAAAACCTATTTTTTTCCTTGACAGATACTGTAGAGGCTTGAGATTTAATATTTACATTTTTCATGAAAATATAGGTATAAATAAAGGAGTTTTTATAGTACCTAAAATGCCTATTTCGACGTTAGTGCCTATTTTTAAGTTGCAAATCTAGTCTTTCAGGTGAAGCTCCCTGTAAAGCAGATTTAAATAATTTCAAGGGAAAAATTGTTCCGGGGCCGGGTATCGATCCCGGGACCTATGGTTGAACGTACCAGCGCTATACCACTGAGCTACCCGGGAACTCCACCCGACACCGTCTCAACTTTTCACTTTATATCCACACAACTCGCGTGGGCTGACGAAACGCCAGAGACCCACAACGAGTGCACACAATCTCTGTGTGACTTGGAATTGTGGTTTTCTGTTAACGTACACAGTAATGTATATATTATGCAAATCTAGTCTTTCAGGTGAAGCTCCCTGTAAAGCAGATTTGAATAATTTCAAGGGAAAAATTGTTCCGGGGCCGGGTATCGATCCCGGGACCTCTGGTTGAACGTACCAGCGCTCTACCACTGAGCTACCCGGGAACTCCACCCGACACCGTCTCAACTTTTTCCTTTATATCCACACAACTCGCGTGGGCTGACGAAACGCCAGAGACCCACAACGAGTGCAAACTATCTCTGAGTGACTTGGAATTGTGGTTTTCTGTTAACGTACACAGTAACGTATATATACACCGTGTTCCGCTTATAAGTATAATAAAAGAAATAGTTATAATTTCATAACAATGCATGCAAATGGGTTAAGATTGGTACCATTGTAAAGAGGAAATTGGGAAGTTTTAATCCATTGTTGTTACTTATTTTTAGAAGACTCACGCATGCGCAGATCATTAAATAAGAGAATTCGTATCGTATCTTTAGTCAGTCAGCATGTGGACGCCACAGCAGAAAGCCTTTTGTGTGCTGTCATTAGCAGAACATAGATCCATAATTCGTGTACAGCGTGGAACGAAAACGCTTTGCAGAAACAATGTTGGATAAAGTGGACGATGACGACACATTTCTAACTCGAGTCTGTTTCTCAGATGAGGCAACCTTCCACGTCAGTGGAAAAGTAAACCGACACAATTGTCGCATCTGGGGGTCGGAAAATCCAAGTGTCGTAATTGAACACCAACGGGATTCCCCTAAATGGAATGTTTGGTGTGGGATCATGCGTGACAGAATCATTGGTCCCTATTTCTTTGCTGAAAAGACAGTCACTGCAAACACGTACCTGGATATGTTGCAACTGTATGCTGTGCCACAACTCCCAGATGGAGCAATTTTCCAGCAAGATGGGGCTCCACCACACTTTGCCAACATGGTTCGCACATTCTTAGACGAACAATTCCCTGCAAGATGGATCGGAAGAGGATCACCGTACATCACATGGCCTGCCAGATCACCAGATCTAACACCACCTGATTTTTTCCTGTGGGGGTTTGTTAAGGACCAGGTCTACAGGACGCCAGTACGTGATTTGGCAGACTTACAAGAAAGAATTTATGCTGCTGTCAACAATGTTACACCACAGATGCTTCATAACACTTGGGTCGAGGTTGAATACCGGTTGGATATTTCCCGTGCCACCAATGGAAGCCATGTTGAGGTTTATGGAACATAAGGTAACAAAAATTCCCAGTTTTCATTCTTTGTAGCAGTTGGTTTCAACTATATACTTGTATTAATTCAGAAGTTATAGCTATTTCTTTTGTTATACTTATAAGCGGAACACGGTGTATTATGCAAATCTAGTCTTTCAGGTGAAGGTCCCTGTAAAGCAGATTTGAATAATTTCAAGGGAAAAATTGTTCCGGGACCGGGTATCGATCCCGGGACCTCTGGTTTATATCCACACAACTCGCGTGGATATAAAGGGAAAAGTTGAGAGGCTGTCGGGTGGAGTTCCCGGGTAGCTCAGTGGTAGAGCGCTGGTACGTTCAACCAGAGGTCCCGGGATCGATACCCGGCCCCGGAACAATTTTTCCCTTGAAATAATTTTTAAGTTCTTTTTTTAATTTTTGCTTCTTTTTCGTAAGTGTTTACAGTTTTTCTTAACATCCTGTATCGTTTACATTCCAAGACGGATAACAACAACTCCTTCCTAGCAGTGAACAACACAATAGAGAAGTACTGTACCTCCGGGCCACCCTTTCTCATTCTTACAATCGTTCAATCCTAAAATTCCAACTTTCAGTCGGCCTGGGTAGCGTAGTCGATATAGCGCAGGCCTTCTGTGCTCGAGGTTGCGGGTTCGATTCCGGCCCAGGTCAATGGTATTTAAGTGTGCTTAAATGCGACAGGCTCATGTCAGTAGATTTACTGGCATGTAAGTCAACTTCTGCGGAACAAATTATTATTATTATTATTATTATTATTATTATTATTATTATTATTATTACTATTATTATATCTTCCTCTGTCTGTCAGAATTTTAACACAAACTCACTGGGTTGTACCCGAATAAGCATTTTCTTACATTCCAAGACAGATAACAACCCCTTCCTTTTTTCTCATCATTTGTAAGTACAGTTAGTAGTGAGCGACACAATAGCCACAATAGATGCTGATCATCTACTGTGAAGTAAACTATAGAAATATGATTGGTGGATGAAAAATATTAACTTAAAGACAAAAGTCTTTATTTTGTGTATAAATGTGTACCCTTGTAAAATGTGAAATGTGTGGAAGTTTCTTTTAATCCTAGAATTTTGCATTAATTGAACCTTATATTAGTGACATTCTTTAACAAAAGAAGCCTATTTTTTATTTTATAGACCCTAAGTAAAGGAGTTTAAGAGCCTATTTTATGCGCCTAAAATGCCACTTTTTAGGACCTAAAATTTCACTCTCTACTGATAGGATTAAAGACAACACTTCATACTATAAAAGTTAACTATTAAATTATTTTAAATCGTTAAATTTCAGTTTTCAAATTTATCACATAAAATGCGCATTGATATAGATATAACGTAGAACACATCAGGAAACTATAACTGTATCAGTGATTTTAAGCGGTTATTTAACGCTGCATCAACTGCTCGGTTAAAAATTTGTGACAGCAGAATCTTCGCCTTTGGTCAGGCGACCTAATAATATTGATTTAATCCACCGAGGTCTAAGAATTCGCCCATTAGGTAGCAGGATGATATTTGATATATGAGGAGACAATTTCGCTATGTAATTACTTTAGATTTGCTTTCAAGTTCTGGAAAAAATCTTGAAAAAGACACTAGTAACCAATTAGTTCAAGAGAGATCCGCATCCACGCCCAAACAGCCTTAGAAGGGGTCGAGTTTGGTAGCTCTTAAGCTACAGTACGTCGGATATCAGTAATATCAACGCTAGCTCCTTTTGTTAAGTACGTAACTGTGCTGATAGCAATGCCACATTGAGTTGCTGCACGTACAGCCTTAGACACAAAATATGACCGCTCTCCTGGAGTGTGAATTTGTTTAAATCCACTTTGGGCAGCTCCTAGTTCACAGGACTAGGCAAATAATGTTTATTTTGTACTCAATTTATCCCTTGAATATATCCTTGTTGTGAGTCTTCTATAAGGAATTCGTTAACGTGTAAACCTAAGCTCTCACGGAATCACCCAAAGCCATCCGAAAGGGACTTTGCGTATGACAGCCGATCATTTTTTGTCTAAAACTGTACATGGTTATTAGAAATTATGTTTGGTCATATAGTCGTTTTGTTAATGTTTCAGAACAATATTAATATGTAATGAATTTTTGTAACGAACTACTCATTGTGGATGCGTGTAAGGTAGACAGACATCGGTTTGTCTCCAATCCTGAAAAATATTGAAGGCCAGCACCAAACCCAAGCTAAATGTATGTATTTATTCACACTGCAATGGGTATATACCCGGTGGCAGTGGTAACTAATTACACTCAATAATGACAATAATAAACTTGTTAATTAAAAATACACTTAATAATAATACCAATAATTAATACTAACAATAATTTATTATAATAATAATAATAATAATAATAATAATAATAATAATAATAATAGGACATATCCTAAATTAAATCAAGCACTATCACTTAAAATAACATTCAAAATAAATCTAATTTGAATCTTAAATCTAAGTTCTAACTAAAACCCACGAGTATGATATGTTCATATCTGCACAAGTACCTTTCCACATTACACTCATTTCGCTGTCAACTCACTCACTGCACTGGAACTACGACACATTTCACTGATTCTATCCTGATTTCAGTAACACTTCAAAAACATTTCACTGTTCAAATACTTTGCACTGCCACTATAAACTATAAAGCTTCCCTGACAGGAACACGTTTCACTGACACAACACACTTCACTGACACAACATAATTCTTCACTGATACAACACTTCAATAACAAAATATCATTTACATCCTTTACATACTGTGTATAATTATCGTCTATTAGTAAAGTCCTTAAGCCTATTTTTAAATACGTTTTCGGTTGTTGGTAAAGCCTTTAGTAAGTCTGCAGATAAAGCATTCCAGTCCCTGATAGAAAAGAAGATTGGGGGAGATTCGAACCTTGAGCTACTACTATCAACTTATTCAATAGACCAATGCCGTAACGACTTACGCTAATGGTAGTCATAAAGTTTATATTATGTTGTGTTTCTGATTAAGAACATTATTTTATCATATTTTTCGTTAGACTTATTTTTATTTATGACACGATATTTCTCACACTTACAAGTGAAAGATAGTGAAACAATAGACGGTGACTATAAATCAGTGTCGGTCTACTTTATTTCTAACCGTAGCGCCTTCAAATTCCCCCCACTCTTTCATTATATTCTTACCGCTGGAAGATCTAATGAATAAGGTCTAGAGGTTACCTATAAATAAACTACAAGTACAATACTCAACAAACACCGTAACCTATTTGAGTACACAAATTATTACAACACATCTTCAGTTAAAAATGAAACAGACGGCGATTTCTTTGTTCTTAAACTCTTTTCTTCGATATGAGGTCGTCACATTTCTTCCAGTGAACTCACAGAAATCTCTCTACAAAGCTGCAAAAAATAAACATTTCTTTCAAGAGCTTGGTTTCAAATAATTAATTTTATCTAGCCTAATCTTATACATTAAATGTGACATAATATAACTAGAGATTATTCTCAAAAGATGAAATGACAGAAATGTGACAAGGGACCAATAAGAGAAAGAGAGAGAAGCAAAAATGTAAGTAAATGAAGAAAAGCTGCAATTTATCAAGCACAAACTGCACAACATGCACTCGAAATTGAATTCTGATTAGATTTTCTACCCTCTTGGAAAAACAAAGAAGTGAACATGCTTTATTTCTCTTATCAGAGATTCAATTTTAATAATCATTGGCTGGACAAAGTTTTGTGAACAGACGAAGCACACTTCCTTCTCAATGGTGGCATTTAACACACGCAACTGCTGAATTTAGTCTCAAAATGACTGCTAGGTTTTAATTTAACAAGATCTTCATAATTTGAAAGTCGCTGTATGATGTGGCTTTATTCGCAGTCTGTCATTGGTCCATATTTCTTCGAAGAAGACAACAATGGAATAGTAGAGACTGTCACAGTAAACCAAAAATTCTACTACAGTATGCCACAAAACATCTCATCGTCCATACACTGAAGAATCATGATCTGGAAAACATAATCTGCATGGAAAATGGTGCACCGCTCCACATCTATACTCCTGCAAAATAATTACTTTCATAGATCTTTGGCGATAATGCTGTGAGTAGACACTTAAAAACAATATGGCCTTCACGATCTCCAGATCTCAAGCCTGTCAAGTTTTATTGTGTTGTTAATTTAAAGAACGAGTGAAAGGTGATATCTCGCAATAAATTAGGAATCTGCAAAATCCTGTAGGCCTACAATGTGTCGCGAAAAAAACAACGAGAAGGTGGTCATATTCCGAATGTTTTGTAAAATCAAACCCCATTGTTGCCCAGCACAATGATATATTTTTGTTCTTTTTTCTATCTCAAATATTGTATAACCTTGAATTGAATTTTGAATGACTTTTACAATATTATTATTATTATTATTATTATTATTATTATTATTATTATTATTATTATTATTGTTACAAAAATATATCACATCCTCCGATATGACGCAGAGTCCGGAATTTTAGGTGCTAAAAGTTAAGAATGACACTGAGTGTAGATGAATAGAAGTGGTGCCCGTGAGGAGGGTTATAAGATTAGTTCACAAGAGTCCGATATGTAATAATAGACAACAAAGGACTGAGCAATGAATCTCGTAAACCGTGTGTTAATTTGTGAGTGGTGGTTATAAGGATTAAAGATCTTTAACGATGCCAAAGGGAAAATACTGAATGACAAGAACGGCATTTGAAAGAAATGGATGTATAGCAATGATCTTGTAAATCGTGCGCTAGTTTGTAAGTGGTGGTTAAGAGGATTAGAGACCTTCAGCGGTACCGAAGGGAAAATGCTGAATGACATCTCAAAGAAGTGGGGGCGTGGCTTCTATATTTATAAACTATAGCGAGGAATAATTTTAACTTTTAGCACCTAAAATTCCGAGCTCTAGATCTGAGTCAAACAGTACTATATTCTACTACAACACAAGCTAGCTGTCCGTAACAGAAGCGTGAAGACCCCTTCGACATACACCAAATATATATCCTCTATTTGATATCGATCTATGTCGTCCTTAAGCGATGATGTACAGTACTGCTGACCGCATGGCAAAGGTCTGACAGTGATTAAAAATTCTCATAAAAATTGAGAACGATAAGGTCCAAGGTACAATACTTGAAAAAAGTTGTGAAGAAAATTTCATCTTTATCTTAGTAAGCTAGACCTACAATTATTTATGATTATAGATTTAAGTTCACAATTAGTGTATCCTTTACTCAACCTTATTAGATAACGTTTATAACACTCATTAGTGATATTATCGCTAATCAGCTGGCTATAGAATGAGATTTAAAAATGTTTGTTTTATCCAGAAAAACATCAATTTAGCTACCGGCGTAGTTCAGTTGGTTAAGGCGTTTGCCTGCCGATACGTAGTTGTGCTCGGACGCGGGTTCGATTCTGGCTTGGGCTAATTACGTTGTTGAGGTTTTCCCCAACCGTAAGGCGAATGTTTGGTAATCTATGGCGAATCCTCGGCCTTATTTCGACAAATACCATTTCGATATCACCAATCCCATCGGTGATAAATAACCTGTAGTAAAAAAAATTAATTTTTGTAGGCAAAATATACCTCTTTTACCTTTGAAAGAGATGGATGGATGGACGGACGACGAAAGGACGAGTAAGTAAGTGAGTGAGTGAGTGAGTGAGTGAGTGAGTGAGAGAGTGATTTGTTGATTTGGTTATTCTATCTAAAAATATATTGGCATCGGCAGCATTAGAAACTATGACACTGCATTCAGAGATATCCATGGTAACTGTATTAGACCATCTAACTTTAAGACTACTTATAGGAAATAAATATAGTTCGCCTCGACAGTCTGGTTCAAACTATACTTGACAAAATGTCGCTGAAGCACAAATTCCGACTAAAAGTCAGGTTAATGCGATATAAATGAACTTTAATATTCCGCAAGGAAAAAAGGAGACTGAGTAGGCCAGCGTACGTGATAAATTGTGCGACATCTGCGATGAAAAGCTGTCTCCATAATTTCAAGCGTCACATCTTACCAGAACTGGAACACTGATAGAATAGATACGCAATTTTAAGTTCTGAGGAACTGCAACCAATTACAGAGATGTTTGAAAACATTACATCTGCAAGAAGAAAATAAGATACGATCAAAGTTATTTTAGACTGGCCGCCAGATGACGTACTCCACTTAGTTCATAACTTTCAACTGTATGTGGAGTAGTAACAGTGTAGTCTTAGGTAATGGGCTGATGCAGAATTTCGTAGCGATTTTTCGCTGTGACAAAAGTTTTTACTAGAGATGAATACAAGACAAAATAATCAGTGAGGTTCGGATAAAGTAGCTGTAAGAGAATAGGCATCCTTGGTCTATGCGTTTTGTTTATAAACATTAACTAGTTGTCGTGTGTCCCCGAGGCAACAGTAGTGATGTTGTATATTCAGTTATTATCGGCTATACTGTCCATTCACTGATGTTTTAGCTAGCGAGTGGAGAGCGCTCTTCCCAGCAGATAGAGTTTTAGCTAATGGAAGGGGGTAGTGTTTACTTAGTCCGAAGCAAACCAAGACCCTACCTTATACAACTATCTTTTTTTTTCTTTCTATGAGGCCGGGAGGGGAACATTCCCATGCACCGCGACCTGAGGTCTATTCTGCGCCTCTGGGATGAGTTGTAGCCCAACGACCGCACCCACGTCGAACCGACCCAACCCCCAACACCCTAACGACCAGTCCCGACATTCCTCTAAGTCCGTGTACCATTCCACCCCAACAGCCCCCCCCCCACATTCCCCCCTCAAAAGGTCTGAGGTGTACGCAATCCCTCCCGTCTGGCTATCCTGTGCATCATTAATGCAGTCTCTGTCATCATATCCCACCTCCCTCAAATCCATTTTAATATTATCCTCCCATCTACGTCTCGGCCTCCCCAAAGGTCTTTTTCCCTCCGGCATCCCAATTAACACTCTATATGCATTTCTGGATTCGCCCATACGTGCTACAGACCCTGCTCATCTCAAACGTCTGGATTTAATGTTCCTAAAATTATGTCAGGTAAAGCATACAATGCATGCAGTTCTGCGTTGTGTAACTTTCTCCATTCTCCTGTAACTTCATCCCTTTTAGCTCCAAATATTTCCCTAAGAACCTTATTCTCAAACATCCTTAATCTCCATTCCTCTCTCAAAGTGAGAGTCCAAGTTTCACAACCATACAGGACAACTGGTAATATAAGTGTTTTATATATTCTAACTTTCAGATTTTTTGACAGCAGACTACATGACAAAAGCTTCTCAACTGAATAATAACACGCATTTCCCATATTTATTCTGCGTTTGATTTCCTCCCGAGTGTTATTTATATTTATTACTGTTTCTCCAAGATATTTGAATTTTTTCACCTCTTCGGAAGGTAAATCTCCATTTTTTATATTTCCATTTCGTGCAATATTCTGGTCACGAGACATAATCATATACTTTGTCTTTTCGGGGTTTACTTTCAAATCTATCATGTTACTTGCTTCAAGTAAAATTTCCGTGTTTTCCCTAATTGTTTCTGGATTTTCTCCTAACATATTCACGTCATCCGCATAGACAAGAACCTGATGTAACCCGTTCAATTCCAAACCCTCTGTGTTATCTTGAACCTTCCTAATGGCATATTCTAGAGCGAAGTTAAAAAGTAAAGGTGATAGTGCACCTTAATTGTCATTAATGAGTGTTATTACATACCTCTGCCACCGGGTATTTACCCATTTGCAGTGTGAGTAAATACATAACTTACACATACATATGTCTTAATCATATTTATCCGCATCACAATACTTAATACTCCTTGCAAAGCAGAATAGATAATGGCTATAAAATATATATGCATTGAGTGGCATTGTCACAGATGACAGCCAAATTATCAAAGCCTAGGAAATATCGTTCTCTTGCTACAGATGAAAGAAAAGCTTGACGTTTCCTGACTGTCTGAGGAATGCTCTTTTGTAGTCGCATCATGCTGGGATGCCGTTCATTATTTCCGCATGAGATAATAATGAGAAGAAAACGAAGAGTACCAGTGTAAGTGCAAATTTCTTAGAAAGAAAAATAACCATAGATTCGAAAGATTTAGCAAAGCGTGTATAATGCATGAAACATGTTACGATCTCAGCAGTGGGTCCCTCCACTACAATCTTCTCGGTAACCATAGCTACATACATGTTAACCACGTATTGTTAGCGTTACGAATTACCTACGGAGGGGTCAATGTATGGACAAGTGTATCCATGTTATGCACCTAATAAATTCGTGACGAGAATTACGTTTGCATAATCATAGGCAGTTCTAAGAAGAAAACGATATCGGTATCGCGGAAATGAAGACTTCAGTTGAAAAACAGATGATGTCACTTACCTAAGTATGAACTTCTTTGCAATTCCAACATATGATTGATTGATGGCTGGAGGATATGTATTTATGAATATATAGGGATCAAAATGCGCTCAGAATGCCTAACGCTAAATATAATACAGTTATATGACTTCATTTCTAAGTGCTCATGTCTGTTGTATCATCATCAACTTCACAGATCAGGCTTAGGCCTGTTCCGACTCCATATCTAACTGCAGTGTCCATACTGTAGTAAATTTTCCTCTGTTCCTCCGTCTTTACAGGTAAAGTTAGTGATTTTTTAAACATTTTATAGGTACAACATTAGTTATTTGAGTATGTACGAGCAAATTAAGGCTGCCAGAAGTTCCAGTTTGCCGGGTACAGTCCCGAAATGTTTCTTTTTGTCCCAGGACAAAATTCATTTCTGAATTTAATAATATGTCCTTAGGTATTCCAAGGCATTCAATGTTAATTATTACTTAATTACTTATTACTTATGGCTTTTAACGAACCCGGAGGTTCATTGCCTCCCTCACATAACCCGCCATCGGTTTCTATCCTGTACAAGATTAATCTAGTCTTTATCATCTTATCCCACCTCCCTCAAATCCATTTTAATATTATCCTCCCATCTACGTCTCGGCCTCCCCAAAGGTCTTTTTTCCTCCGGCCCACTCCATATGCATTTCTGGACTCGCCCATACATGCTACATGCCTTGCCCATCTCAAGCGTTTGAATTTAATGTTCCTAATTATGTCAGGTGAAGAATACAATGCGTGCAGTTCTGCGTTGTGTAACTTTCTCAATTCTACAGCAACTTCATCCCTCTTAGCACCAAATATTTTCCTAAGAACCTTATTCTCAAACACCCTTATTCTCTGTTCCTCTTTCAAAGTGAGAATCCAAGTTTCATAACCATACAGAATAATCGGTAATATAACTGTTTTATAAATTCATACTTTCAGATTTTTAACAGAAGACTAGATGACAAAAGCTTCACAACCGAATAATAACAGGTATTTCCCATATTTATTCGGCGTTTCTATTTTAATGATCCTTGCAAAATGCTGTGGATGAATTTTTACTAACTACATTTTGCCGCTTTTCCATGATGACATAAACAGAACTGAAGTTGAGGACGTAACTGTAGTCGCGTCTCCCATATTATTATCAGGGTTGGAAGAAAAACTGAACACCAGGAAAGAAGAGAAATTTATTGCTTCCTCCATTAAGCAACTTTAGCATATTTAGATCTAGTGGTTATTATTCCACAACTGAATTATCAGTACCTAATGCGACTTTTATGAAAATAGTATTGAATTCCTGGGTTATTTATTCACAATATAAGATATAGGCTATACGTATGTAATGTATACTGCTAGGATCTCCTTTACAAAAAGAAAAATTTGAAGAGTGACTCGATTGTTACTCTTCATGTGTTGTAGTTGGATTAGTTGTGGATGAAGATAATTTTATAAAAATTTTTACTTAGAAGAATGTGTGACTTTAGAGAAAATATTATAGTATAATGAAGAAAATGCTACTCTTTGCACAAAATAGAGAGAATTTTTTAAAATTTTCTCCGAGAAAGGTTTTTCTTTGCACAACTCCAGAAGATGTTTGAGCTATCTCTGTATCTTTCTGACAGTAATACTATAGTGAAGAGAATTATTTCTTCAATGAGCATGATGTGGACATCTAAAAAATTGGAATGAGTTAGAAACTATTCGAGCTATGCTTGCTATCTTAACCAACTTCGACATTATCTTTCAGGAATTTGCTGCAAAATGGGGAATTCAGAGAACAGCTGCTTAAAAAAATCACTCTTGCGAAGAAAACAGTAGTTTTAAGTAGTAGATAAGCAGAATGTATATTTTAGTATGTAAATTATTTTAATTATTTAAATATTTTGTAAAAACTTTACGCGTGAATGGCAAACTAACAAAACTCCTAAAAGTAGTTTTTTCTTTTCATATGTCTATCTATACCTGTAGGCCTATCTATCTCTGGAAATTATAAAAAACATTTGGCAAGTTTTATGTAAATAAAACTAATATGAAGAAGCACAAATAATACTGACAGTATAATAATACAAAAATGGCTACTTTGTTAATAATCACGATTTTTGTCGCAGACTATAGCACATTCCTTTAAGGTAGCTTTGTGAATTTCGGTCCGGAGGGCCTAATTTGTCATATTCATTTTTTTTCACCTCAACGCTGGGGCCCCACTGGGATCTTTTAAGACGCGAGAGCGTAGTGTGCGGAAAGCAACGGGAAGCTACCGCATTTATCTTTTCCAATAAAAACTGAAAGAAGACAGACAAGTAAATTCTAAATGAGGCAGTATAAAAAGTGGATAGCTACAAATACTTGGGATGTAACATGAGTTGCTGCCCGGAAGTCAAAAGGAGGACAGCAATGGCAAAGGAAATTTTAACAAAAAAAAAAAAAAAAAAAAAAAAAAAAAAAAAAAAAAAAAAAAAAAAAAGGATAATCTTCTGCGGATCTCTGGAAAAAGAACTAAGAAAGAGACTAGTGAAGTGCCTTGCGTGGAATACGGTATAATATGGGGGAGAAACATGGGCATTAGGACGAAGTGAAGAGAAACGATTAGACGCATTTGAAATGTGGATATGAAAAAGAATGGAACATATGAAGTGGACAAACAGAATAAGGAATGAAACTGTGCTGGGAAGAGTGAGTGAAGAAAGAATGATGCGAAACTGAGTAGGAAAAGAAAAAGGAATTGGCTGGTTCACTAACTACTGAAAGATGCACTAGAAGAAATGGTAAACGTAAGAAAAGTTCGGAGCAGAAGAAGATATCAGATGATAGACAACATTAAGATATAAATGGATCGTATGCAAAGACTAAGAGGAAGGCGGAAAAGAGGGAAAATTGGAGAATGTTGAGTTTGCAGTGAAAGGACTAATCTTGTGCAGAAAACTATGAATTAATACTGTATGTATCCTATTACGGGTTATAAAATATCCCATCCTAGATCTTTCACTTCTTTCTCTTTCGTGTTTAATATTGTGAGTTGCAAAGAATGTATTGTCAAACAACTTTTGAATGTTCCTTTTGCTGTACCAAAAAACTTTTAAATTACTAAAATTTGTTTTTAGATTTCAATCTTTCATATTGTCTATATTAAAATTTCTTTCACTTTATATACTAGTCTATTTGTTCTTGTGTTACTATCTTTTATTCATTATGAAACTACTCGTTCAAAAAAATCTAATTAGGAGATCCATTTACATTTTTATAACTACGTTAAGAATTTTGACAAGTTAAATGGGATAGCTTCTTCGGCACAGCTTTTCCTTCATTCGTCAGTTTTTATCTCCTCATTATCTTACAAACTTCCAATCCAATACTGGCTAGAGGAGATTATGAACTTTGAAATTTCGCCACAATATACAGGTATAATTGAAAGTATATGATTATGTCTCGTGACCAGAATATAGTACGAAATAGAAATATAAAAATTGGAAATTTATCCTTTCAAAAGTTGGAAAAATTCAAATGCCTTGGAGCAACAGTAACAAATATAAATGACACTAAGTAGGAAATTAAACACAGAATAAATATGAAAAATGTCTGTTATTATTCGGTTGAGAAGCTTTTGTCATCCGGTCTGCTCTCAAAAAAGCTGAACGTTAGAATTTTTAAAACAGTTATATAACCGGTTTTTCTGTAGGTTTTGAAATTTGGACTGTCATTTTGAGGGAAAAACAGAAGTTAAGGGTGTTCGAGAATAAGGTTCTTAGGAACATTTTTGGGGCTAAGAGGATGATGTCACAGGAGAATGGAGAAAGTTACACAACGCAGAACTGCATACATTGTATTCTTCATCTAACATAATCAAGTACATTAAATCTAGACGTCTGAGTTGAGTAGGGCATGTAGCATATATGGGTGAGTCCAGAAATACGTGTAGAGTGTTAATTCGGAGACCTGAGAGAAAAAGATTTTTGGGGAGGACGAAACGTAAATGGGAGAATAATATTATTGAAGTAGATTTGAGGGTGGTGATATATTATAGTAGAGACTGGATTAAACTTGCTCAGAATAGGGATCGATGGCGGCTTATGTGAGAGCGGCAATGAACCTCTGGGTTCTCTAAAAACCATTTGTAGGTATATCGGTATAGATAGGATAGGCAATGGACAAGCCCATATGTTACCGGAAGGGCAAGGGCGTCCTGCCATTATCTGTCCACCCACCCACCCATCCATCCATCCATCCATCCTTCCATCCATCCATCCATCCATCCATCCATCCATCCATCCATCCATCTTGTTTTTCTCTTCGTCTTCATTTATTTACGTAACACAATTGAATGCATTTCGTCAGAAAGCAGTCGCTGACGCACCAAGGTACCAAACCGATGACGCCTATCTACCTCTTCATTTCCTTAGAGCAAGAAAAACCCTCCCATAACTGTTAGGTTTCAACTATATTCCGCGTAATGTGAGTGCACTTGTATCACACATAATCGATAATTGCTGTTATTGCTCACTCACTCACTTAACAGTTCAGTGCCCTGAATGCCGTAACTGCGTAAGATAATCAAGTTACATAACATATTGGATCTTAATGTGCTATCACGAACATCGGGCAAAGACCTGCCCAACTATCTAATAAGCATATATTTAATTATCGTATTAATTCCTAGTAAATTTACGATAATACCGATAAGTTTTATAATCTAACATTAACCGTAGGGAATGAAGTTAAATTCGTTCCATTGTTCATAAAATAAAACGTTTAGCTGCTTGCATGGATATGTGGATGTCAGAAACCGTAAGAAGGTAGGACTGTGTAATCGTAAAGGAAAATAAAAATTCTTTACCAGTACTCTTACTATAATCACAACAGACAAACAGACGTTGTTTCAGTAGTTATCCAACAATTCCGGTGAAACATTATATTAGCACAGTCTTGTATATATAGTCACGAAGCTTGAGTTGTTGAGAGTACTAGGAACAATAGACTGTACCGGTACTATTTCGCATTGTCTGTGATGAGGCGGTAGTAGCGATCCTAGTGGTTAGCAACTATCTATGGATGCATATTCCCTACGTGTTGAGCTTCGTGACTGTATATACTAAACTGTGATATTAGGTTAAATTAGTAGCGTATTTTATTAACCCTCCTGCTACCAAAGGGTGGTAATAGGATTACCCCACTGGTGATTTTTTAATATTATTTTCATTTTTCTCCATGTTTATTTTTGAACTTCCACGTATTAGTCTGTTGTATGTCTACTAACATTTTGAAATATGAATAACACAAATAATTATTATATTTTAAGAAGTAATCCGCATTATTGAAGTGGGGTGAACTTGGTAGTATGTGTCATGAAAATTCCATGATATGAAATTCAGTTTGTAGCTTATTTTTTATATATTGTGTTTATCTGTTTCCAAATTATTTTATTTTGTGTTATTTATATCATTATTAATATTGCTGTTTATATTATCATGTGTTCCAATTTTTTTAATTTTTATTTCTGTCGTTATGGTTATTTTGTCAAAAATAATATTATTAGTAGAGCCTTTTCCCGAGATGTTCATTGTAGTGTAGGTGGTGTGCCAAAATTTAAAAAAAAATCTAAAATTTATATTCTTATATTTGTGTTATTTATTTATTTCTAGATTTCTTAACGATTTTTTATTTTAGATTTTATTATATTATAAACAAATATCTTGGAGATGCTCATGGTTAGGGTGACCAGATTTACATCGATAAAAAGAGTACACAAAGCTTTAAAAAGGAGAACATTGTTCGAAAAAAGAGGACAGAAAATATGTACTTAGATTTAGGCTTAGGCCTATACTATGCTTTAAATTACATCTATATCTACTTTATTATAAAATACTTGCAGTACAGATTTACGCTTATATCATACTTGAACGTATGTTATTATTTATTTTATTACAAAATAATTATGGAAAAACTTAATAATAATGATTTTACACTCAGCTATTATATGAATCCTATAGATTCAAAATACCCTATATGCACTTTCACAAATCGAAGAATTTTAACAGTAACTGGTGGCAAATAGAGGGAATTTTCAACCTAACAGTGACTTTTAACGAACCACTTTCTTTTAATTTAATGACTTTTTTAATTCAAATTATATAAATCATTAGAATTAATTCTTAGCAAGCAATATGTGTGCATAAATCAATTGTGAACAAAATCGTCTTTAGAGGGTTTGGAATCTAGAGGATCCATATGAAAGTCAAGGTAAAAGAAACTAACTGTTTAGATTATTTACATTCGCACTTCGATTTCTGGATTTACTAGCTACCTCTGAGCACAGATTGCCTCTGAGTTGCTCTGAGCAACCACCATAAGAAAGAGCAAAGGAGTTATGATCGTTGGCAAAGAGTATATTCCGTCGATGCGGCTGACACCTACAGGGAAATTACTTGGAAAAGGCGTAAAATCGGATAATTTCAAAATATCAGGTATACAAGTTACAAAAAGGAGGACATTTCTCTATTTTTTAAAATCCACCCCGACCCCGGACAAAGGCCTAAAAAAGGAGGACATGTCCGGACAAAAGAGGACGTCTGGCCACTCGACTAATGGTTATGTGGATGGTATTTGAATATTTAAATATCAACAAATATCTTAAATTTTTTCCAATTTATTTTATAGTACTGTTACTTTCGTTGCTTGAAATTTGTTTTTTTTTTACCTTGTCAAAACTATACAGCATTAGTCGCTTTTTTCACTGGATAGTTTTTTATTTGCTTTTCTCATATTATTTCCTAAAACGTAAGTTATCTCCAATTTTGTTCAACATATTATCAACAGAGTAATTCAAGAATGAAATAAGATTGTAAATAATGGTATACAATTAACAAGGAACAAATCAGTCCAAACAATACTATATGCCGATGATCAGGTACTTTTATCAAATTCTGAAGACGAACTGCAGATTGCAGCACATCAATTATAATAAAATAGCAAACAAATATGACATGAAAATTTTCACCTCAAACACAAAGGCAATAGCAATATGTGACAAAAACATCCAATGCGTGAAAATTGAAGTAAATGGGGAAATAAAAGAACAAGTTTCTGAATTTACATAATTAGGAAATTTATTTGAAGAACATAAAATTGATTTAGACGTTAAATTACAAAAATACAATAAAATGAATGAAGTTATTAGAAGACATTTTGGCAAATAGATGAGAGTGGATACAAAATTAAGACTACAGAGCATAACATCAAAAGCAGCACTCAGTTATGGAAGCGAAATTTGGATATTAAATAAATGAAATTCACAGAAACTTGAAGCAGCTGAGATGCGTTTTTTAAGATTGTTATTGGGTATAACGAGATTGGACCATAAAAGAAACAGGTATCCGAAAAGCATGACAAATTCCTTGTATAACCGAAGAAATTTAACAATATCGGCATTAGTGGAAGAACCATGTACAAAGAATGGAAAGGAAGAGACTTCCAAGATTAGCCTCAGTGTATAGACCAAGAGGACACAGAGCTGAAGGAAGACCAAGACATCTTTGTTAGATTATATCACATGGTCTAAAACGAAGAACATTTCATGATGATGATGATGATGATGATGATGATGATGATGATGATGATGATGTAAGTTGTCTCCAGTACCTCAAATTAATTTGTTTTGTTTCATTCAGAATAAATAACGGACATAAGAAGAAGGTCCATGTAAAGAACACAAAGCGTAAAGTTTTAACACAATTTATTAATTTCTTTACAGATATTTTGAATATGTCACTTCTAGCGACACTACCGTGAGAACGTCACAACCTGGATCACTATGAAAAACATTGAATTCAGTCTATGACATACAAAATTGTCTACGACATACGAGATCAATGACATGGAGCTGGACCATGTCAACGTATACTACTTGCTGGAATACCTTAAATTAAATTCTTCTGTCACGAGTTTCATCCACCATTTTAGTCTCTGCTGTTACAAAGGAGCAACACTATTCACGTATTACAGTCTTCAATGCACTATAGAATTATATCAAAACTTTGAAGAGCCAATATAAAAGGTTTAGAATTGAGTAACAAATTTCTCCTTATTCATACCTCAAACTAGCGGTTCCAAACATGTTTATCTCAGATATTTGATACTTAGAGCCTAGCAGGAATGAGTTCGTTTTCGAACCTACATGTTTTGAATACTGAACATAAAGTATAGTTCGATTATTGCTGAATGTTCCTGTGAACGGTACACCGTACTTAGAAGTTCGTAAGATGCTATAAAATGTTTGAAT